>NW_028270151.1:94913818-95065119 GCF_037043375.1 Chiloscyllium plagiosum
CTGTCACTGACATAGGTTCAATCCCTGTCACTGACGGAGGTTCAATCCCTGTCACTGACTGAGGTTCAATGCCTGTCACTGACTGAGGTTCAATCCCTGTCACTGGCTGAGATTCAATCCCTGTCACTGACTAAGTTTCAGTCCCTGTCACTGACGTAGGTTCAATCCCTGTCATTGACTAAGGTGCAATTCCCGTCAGTGACTAAGGATCAATCCCTGTCACTGACTGAGGTTCAATCCCTGTCACTGACTGAGATTCAATCCCTGTCACTGTCTGAGGGTCAATCCCTGTCACTGACGGAGGATCAACACCTGTCACTGACTGAGGGTCAATCCCTGTCACTGACTGAGGTTCAATCCCTGTCACTGACTAAGGTCCAATCCCTGTCACTGACTGAGATTCAATCCATGTCACTGACAGAGGTTCAATCCCTAACACTGACTGAGATTTAATTCCTGTCACTTACTGAGATTCAATTCCGGTCACTGACTGAGATAAAATCCCTGTCACTGACTGAGATTCAATTCCTGTCACTGACTGAGATTCAATCCCTGTCACTGACTGAGATTAAATCCTTGTCACTGACGGAGGATCAATACCTGTCACTGACTGAGGGTCAATCTCTGTCACTGACTGAGGTTCAATTCCTGTCACTGACTGAGGCTCAACCTCTGTCACTGACTGAGGTTCAATCCCTGTCACTGACTGAGATCCAATCCCTGTCACTGTCTGAGGGTCAATGCCAGTCACTGACAGAGATTGAATTCCTGTCACTAACTGAGATTCAACCCCTGTCACTTACTGAGGCTCAATCCCTGTCACTGACTGAGGCTCAATCCCTGTCACAGACTGAGATTCAATCCCTGTCACTGACTGAGGTTCAATCCCTGTCACTGACTGAGATTCAATCCCTGTCGCTGACTGAGATTCAATCCCTGTCACTGTCTGAGGGTCAATCCCTGTCACTGACGGAGGATCAATACCTGTCACTGACTGAGGGTCAATCCCTGTCACTGACTGAGATTCAATTCCTGTCACTGACTGAGGTTCAATCCCTGTCACAGACTGAGATTCAATCCCTGTCACTGTCTGAGATTCAATCCCTGTCACAGACTGAGATTCAATCCCTGTCTCTGACTGAGGCTCAATCCCTGTCACTGACGGAGGATCAATACCTGTCACTGACTGAGGGTCAATCCCTGTCACTGACTGAGGTTCAATTCCTGTCACTGACTGAGGCTCAATCCCTGTCACTGTCTGACATTCAATCCCTGTAACTGTCCAAGATTCAATTCCTGTCACTGACTAAGTTTCAATCCCTGTCAATGTCTGAGATTCAATTCCTGTCACTGTCTGAGGTTCAATCCCTGTCACTGATTGAGATTCAATCCCATTTAACTAACTGAAATTCTATCCCTGTCACTGACTAAGGTTCAATCCCTGTCACTGATGGAGGTTCAATCCCTGTCACTGACTGAGATTCAATCCCTGTCACTACTGAGATTCAATCCCTGTCACTGTCTGAGGGTGAATGCCAGTCACTGATTGAGATTGAATCCCTGTCACTAACTGAGATTCAATCCCTCTTACTGACTGAGTTTCAATCCCTGTCACCGACTGAGGCTCAATCACTGTCACTGGCTGAGATTCACTTCCTGTCACTGACTGAGGTTGAATCCCTGTCACTGACTGAGGTTCAATCCTTGTCACTGTCTGAGGGTCAATGCCAGTCACTGACTGAGGTTGAATCCCTGTCACTAACTGAGATTCAATCCCTGTCACTGACTGAGGTTCAATCTCTGTCACAGACTGAGATTCAATTCCTGTCACTGTCTGAGGTTCAATCCCTGACACTGATTGAGATTCAATCCCATTTAACTAACTGAAATTCTATCCCTGTCACTGACTAAGGTTCAATCCCTGTCACTGACTGAGATTCAATACCTGTCACTACTGAGATTCAATCCCTGTCACTGACTGAGATTCAATACCTGTCACTGTCTGCGGGTCAATCGCAGTCACTGACTGAGATTAAATCCCTATCACTAACTGAGATTCAATCCCTGTCACTGTCTGAGATTCAATCCCTGTCACTGACTGAGGTTCAATCCCTGTCACTGACTGAGAAACACTCCCTCTCTCTGACTGAAGTTCAATCCCTGTCTCAGACAGATATTCAATCCCTGTCACTGACTGAGGTTCACTCCCTGTCACTGACTGAGGTTCAATGCCTGTCACTAACTGAGATTCAATCCCTGTCACTGACTGAAGTTCAATCACTGTCACTGGCTGAGATTCAATCCCTGTCAATGACTGAGATTCAATCCTTGTCACTGACTGAGGTTCATTCCCTGTCACTGACGGAGGGTCAATCCCTGTCACTGACTGAGGTTCAATCCCTGTCACTGACTGAGATTCAATCCCTGTCACTGTCTGAGGGTCAATGCCAGTCACTGACTGAGATTGAATCCCTGTCACTAACTGAGATTCAATCCCTGTCACTTACTGAGGCTCTATCCCTGTCACTGACTGAGGCTCAATCCATGTCACTGACTGAGATTCAATCCCTGTCACAGACTGAGATTCAATCCCTGTCACTGTCTGAGATTCAATCCCTGTCACAGACTAAGATTCAATCGCTGTCTCTGACTGAGGCTCAATCCCTGTCACTGACGGAGGATCAATACCTGTCACTGACTGAGGGTCAATCTCTGTCACTGACGGAGGATCAATACCTGTCACTGACTGAGGGTCCATCCCTGTCACAGACTGAGATTCAATCACTGTCACTGACTGAGGTTCAATCCCTGTCACTGATTGAGATTCAATCCCTGTCACTGACTGAGATTCAATCCCTGTCACTGTCTGAGGGTCAATCCCTGTCACTGACGGAGGATCAATACCTGTCACTGACTGAGGGTCAATCCCTGTCACTGACTGAGATTCAATTCCTGTCACTGACTGAGGTTCAATCCCTGTCACAGACTGAGATTCAATCCCTGTCACTGTCTGAGATTCAATCCCTGTCACAGAGTCTCTACAGGGGGGAAGGGGGGGAAGGGGGGGAAGGGGGGGTAGGGGGGGAAGGGGAGGGGGAAGGGGGGAAAGGGGAGGGGGAAGGGGGGAAAGGGGAGGGGGAAGGGGGGAAGGGGACGGGGGAAGGGGATGGGGAAGGGGGGAAGGGGATGGGGAAGTGGGGGAAGGAGAGGGGGACTGAGGCTCAATCCCTGTCACTGACAGAGGATCAATACCTGTCACTGACTGAGGGTCAATCCCTGTCACTGACTGAGGTTCAATTCCTGTCACTGACTGAGGCTCAATCCCTGTCACTGTCTGACATTCAATCCCTGTCACTGTCCAAGATTCAATCCCTGTCACTGTCTGAGGGTCAATGCCAGTCACTGACAGAGATTGAATTCCTGTCACTAACTGAGATTCAACCCCTGTCACTTACTGAGGCTCAATCCCTGTCACTGACTGAGGCTCAATCCCTGTCACAGACTGAGATTCAATCCCTGTCACTGACTGCGGTTCAATCCCTGTCACTGACTGAGATTCAATCCCTGTCACTGACTGAGATTCAATCCCTGTCACTGTCTGAGGGTCAATCCCTGTCACTGACGGAGGATCAACACCTGTCACTGACTGAGGGTCAATCCCTGTCACTGACTGAGGTTCAATCCCTGTCACTGACTAAGGTCCAATCCCTGTCACTGACTGAGATTCAATCCATGTCACTGACAGAGGTTCAATCCCTAACACTGACTGAGATTTAATTCCTGTCACTTACTGAGATTCAATTCCGGTCACTGACTGAGATAAAATCCCTGTCACTGACTGAGATTCAATTCCTGTCACTGACTGAGATTCAATCCCTGTCACTGACTGAGATTAAATCCTTGTCACTGACGGAGGATCAATACCTGTCACTGACTGAGGGTCAATCTCTGTCACTGACTGAGGTTCAATTCCTGTCACTGACTGAGGCTCAACCTCTGTCACTGACTGAGGTTCAATCCCTGTCACTGACTGAGATCCAATCCCTGTCACTGTCTGAGGGTCAATGCCAGTCACTGACAGAGATTGAATTCCTGTCACTAACTGAGATTCAACCCCTGTCACTTACTGAGGCTCAATCCCTGTCACTGACTGAGGCTCAATCCCTGTCACAGACTGAGATTCAATCCCTGTCACTGACTGAGGTTCAATCCCTGTCACTGACTGAGATTCAATCCCTGTCGCTGACTGAGATTCAATCCCTGTCACTGTCTGAGGGTCAATCCCTGTCACTGACGGAGGATCAATACCTGTCACTGACTGAGGGTCAATCCCTGTCACTGACTGAGATTCAATTCCTGTCACTGACTGAGGTTCAATCCCTGTCACAGACTGAGATTCAATCCCTGTCACTGTCTGAGATTCAATCCCTGTCACAGACTGAGATTCAATCCCTGTCTCTGACTGAGGCTCAATCCCTGTCACTGACGGAGGATCAATACCTGTCACTGACTGAGGGTCAATCCCTGTCACTGACTGAGGTTCAATTCCTGTCACTGACTGAGGCTCAATCCCTGTCACTGTCTGACATTCAATCCCTGTAACTGTCCAAGATTCAATTCCTGTCACTGACTAAGTTTCAATCCCTGTCAATGTCTGAGATTCAATTCCTGTCACTGTCTGAGGTTCAATCCCTGTCACTGATTGAGATTCAATCCCATTTAACTAACTGAAATTCTATCCCTGTCACTGACTAAGGTTCAATCCCTGTCACTGATGGAGGTTCAATCCCTGTCACTGACTGAGATTCAATCCCTGTCACTACTGAGATTCAATCCCTGTCACTGTCTGAGGGTGAATGCCAGTCACTGATTGAGATTGAATCCCTGTCACTAACTGAGATTCAATCCCTCTTACTGACTGAGTTTCAATCCCTGTCACCGACTGAGGCTCAATCACTGTCACTGGCTGAGATTCACTTCCTGTCACTGACTGAGGTTGAATCCCTGTCACTGACTGAGGTTCAATCCTTGTCACTGTCTGAGGGTCAATGCCAGTCACTGACTGAGGTTGAATCCCTGTCACTAACTGAGATTCAATCCCTGTCACTGACTGAGGTTCAATCTCTGTCACAGACTGAGATTCAATTCCTGTCACTGTCTGAGGTTCAATCCCTGACACTGATTGAGATTCAATCCCATTTAACTAACTGAAATTCTATCCCTGTCACTGACTAAGGTTCAATCCCTGTCACTGACTGAGATTCAATACCTGTCACTACTGAGATTCAATCCCTGTCACTGACTGAGATTCAATACCTGTCACTGTCTGCGGGTCAATCGCAGTCACTGACTGAGATTAAATCCCTATCACTAACTGAGATTCAATCCCTGTCACTGTCTGAGATTCAATCCCTGTCACTGACTGAGGTTCAATCCCTGTCACTGACTGAGAAACACTCCCTCTCTCTGACTGAAGTTCAATCCCTGTCTCAGACAGATATTCAATCCCTGTCACTGACTGAGGTTCACTCCCTGTCACTGACTGAGGTTCAATGCCTGTCACTAACTGAGATTCAATCCCTGTCACTGACTGAAGTTCAATCACTGTCACTGGCTGAGATTCAATCCCTGTCAATGACTGAGATTCAATCCTTGTCACTGACTGAGGTTCATTCCCTGTCACTGACGGAGGGTCAATCCCTGTCACTGACTGAGGTTCAATCCCTGTCACTGACTGAGATTCAATCCCTGTCACTGTCTGAGGGTCAATGCCAGTCACTGACTGAGATTGAATCCCTGTCACTAACTGAGATTCAATCCCTGTCACTTACTGAGGCTCTATCCCTGTCACTGACTGAGGCTCAATCCATGTCACTGACTGAGATTCAATCCCTGTCACAGACTGAGATTCAATCCCTGTCACTGTCTGAGATTCAATCCCTGTCACAGACTAAGATTCAATCGCTGTCTCTGACTGAGGCTCAATCCCTGTCACTGACGGAGGATCAATACCTGTCACTGACTGAGGGTCAATCTCTGTCACTGACGGAGGATCAATACCTGTCACTGACTGAGGGTCCATCCCTGTCACAGACTGAGATTCAATCACTGTCACTGACTGAGGTTCAATCCCTGTCACTGATTGAGATTCAATCCCTGTCACTGACTGAGATTCAATCCCTGTCACTGTCTGAGGGTCAATCCCTGTCACTGACGGAGGATCAATACCTGTCACTGACTGAGGGTCAATCCCTGTCACTGACTGAGATTCAATTCCTGTCACTGACTGAGGTTCAATCCCTGTCACAGACTGAGATTCAATCCCTGTCACTGTCTGAGATTCAATCCCTGTCACAGAGTCTCTACAGGGGGGAAGGGGGGGAAGGGGGGGAAGGGGGGGTAGGGGGGGAAGGGGAGGGGGAAGGGGGGAAAGGGGAGGGGGAAGGGGGGAAAGGGGAGGGGGAAGGGGGGAAGGGGACGGGGGAAGGGGATGGGGAAGGGGGGAAGGGGATGGGGAAGTGGGGGAAGGAGAGGGGGACTGAGGCTCAATCCCTGTCACTGACAGAGGATCAATACCTGTCACTGACTGAGGGTCAATCCCTGTCACTGACTGAGGTTCAATTCCTGTCACTGACTGAGGCTCAATCCCTGTCACTGTCTGACATTCAATCCCTGTCACTGTCCAAGATTCAATTCCTGTCACTGACTAAGTTTCAATCCCTGTCAATGTCTGAGATTCAATTCCTGTCACTGTCTGAGGTTCAATCCCTGTCACTGATTGAGATTCAATCCCATTTAACTAACTGAAATTCTATCCCTGTCACTGACTAAGGTTCAATCCCTGTCACTGACTGAGATTCAATCCCTGTCACTACTGAGATTCAATCCCTGTCACTGTCTGAGGGTGAATGCCAGTCACTGATTGAGATTGAATCCCTGTCACTAACTGAGATTCAATCCCTCTTACTGACTGAGTTTCAATCCCTGTTACCGACTGAGGCTCAATCACTGTCACTGGCTGAGATTCACTTCCTGTCACTGACTGAGGTTGAATCCCTGTCACTGACTGAGGTTCAATCCTTGTCACTGTCTGAGGGTCAATGCCAGTCACTGACTGAGGTTGAATCCCTGTCACTAACTGAGATTCAATCCGTGTCACTGACTGAGGTTCAATCTCTGTCACAGACTGAGATTCAATTCCTGTCACTGTCTGAGGTTCAATCCCTGACACTGATTGAGATTCAATCCCATTTAACTAACTGAAATTCTATCCCTGTCACTGACTAAGGTTCAATCCCTGTCACTGACTGAGATTCAATACCTGTCACTACTGAGATTCAATCCCTGTCACTGACTGAGATTCAATACCTGTCACTGTCTGCGGGTCAATCGCAGTCACTGACTGAGATTAAATCCCTGTCACTAACTGAGATTCAATCCCTGTCACTGTCTGAGATTCAATCCCTGTCACTGACTGAGGTTCAATCCCTGTCACTGACTGAGAAACACTCCCTCTCTCTGACTGAAGTTCAATCCCTGTCTCAGACAGAGATTCAATCCCTGTTACTGACTGAGGTTCACTCCCTGTCACTGACTGAGGTTCAATGCCTGTCACTAACTGAGATTCAATCCCTGTCACTGACTGAGGTTCAATCACTGTCACTGGCTGAGATTCAATCCCTGTCAATGACTGAGATTCAATCCTTGTCACTGACTGAGGTTCATTCCCTGTCACTGACGGAGGGTCAATCCCTGTCACTGACTGAGGTTCAATCCCTGTCACTGACTGAGATTCAATCCCTGTCACTGTCTGAGGGTCAATGCCAGTCACTGACTGAGATTGAATCCCTGTCACTAACTGAGATTCAATCCCTGTCACTTACTGAGGCTCTATCCCTGTCACTGACTGAGGCTCAATCCATGTCACTGACTGAGATTCAATCCCTGTCACAGACTGAGATTCAATCCCTGTCACTGTCTGAGATTCAATCCCTGTCACAGACTAAGATTCAATCGCTGTCTCTGACTGAGGCTCAATCCCTGTCACTGACGGAGGATCAATACCTGTCACTGACTGAGGGTCAATCTCTGTCACTGACGGAGGATCAATACCTGTCACTGACTGAGGGTCCATCCCTGTCACAGACTGAGATTCAATCACTGTCACTGACTGAGGTTCAATCCCTGTCACTGATTGAGATTCAATCCCTGTCACTGACTGAGATTCAATCCCTGTCACTGTCTGAGGGTCAATCCCTGTCACTGACGGAGGATCAATACCTGTCACTGACTGAGGGTCAATCCCTGTCACTGACTGAGATTCAATTCCTGTCACTGACTGAGGTTCAATCCCTGTCACAGACTGAGATTCAATCCCTGTCACTGTCTGAGATTCAATCCCTGTCACAGAGTCTCTACAGGGGGGAAGGGGGGGAAGGGGGGGAAGGGGGGGTAGGGGGGGAAGGGGAGGGGGAAGGGGGGAAAGGGGAGGGGGAAGGGGGGAAAGGGGAGGGGGAAGGGGGGAAGGGGAGGGGGGAAGGGGATGGGGAAGGGGGGAAGGGGATGGGGAAGTGGGGGAAGGAGAGGGGGACTGAGGGTCAATCCCTGTCACTGACAGAGGATCAATACCTGTCACTGACTGAGGGTCAATCCCTGTCACTGACTGAGGTTCAATTCCTGTCACTGACTGAGGCTCAATCCCTGTCACTGTCTGACATTCAATCCCTGTCACTGTCCAAGATTCAATTCCTGTCACTGACTAAGTTTCAATCCCTGTCAATGTCTGAGATTCAATTCCTGTCACTGTCTGAGGTTCAATCCCTGTCACTGATTGAGATTCAATCCCATTTAACTAACTGAAATTCTATCCCTGTCACTGACTAAGGTTCAATCCCTGTCACTGACTGAGATTCAATCCCTGTCACTACTGAGATTCAATCCCTGTCACTGTCTGAGGGTGAATGCCAGTCACTGATTGAGATTGAATCCCTGTCACTAACTGAGATTCAATCCCTCTTACTGACTGAGTTTCAATCCCTGTTACCGACTGAGGCTCAATCACTGTCACTGGCTGAGATTCACTTCCTGTCACTGACTGAGGTTGAATCCCTGTCACTGACTGAGGTTCAATCCTTGTCACTGTCTGAGGGTCAATGCCAGTCACTGACTGAGGTTGAATCCCTGTCACTAACTGAGATTCAATCCGTGTCACTGACTGAGGTTCAATCTCTGTCACAGACTGAGATTCAATTCCTGTCACTGTCTGAGGTTCAATCCCTGACACTGATTGAGATTCAATCCCATTTAACTAACTGAAATTCTATCCCTGTCACTGACTAAGGTTCAATCCCTGTCACTGACTGAGATTCAATACCTGTCACTACTGAGATTCAATCCCTGTCACTGACTGAGATTCAATACCTGTCACTGTCTGCGGGTCAATCGCAGTCACTGACTGAGATTAAATCCCTGTCACTAACTGAGATTCAATCCCTGTCACTGTCTGAGATTCAATCCCTGTCACTGACTGAGGTTCAATCCCTGTCACTGACTGAGAAACACTCCCTCTCTCTGACTGAAGTTCAATCCCTGTCTCAGACAGAGATTCAATCCCTGTCACTGACTGAGGTTCACTCCCTGTCACTGACTGAGGTTCAATGCCTGTCACTAACTGAGATTCAATCCCTGTCACTGACTGAGGTTCAATCACTGTCACTGGCTGAGATTCAATCCCTGTCAATGACTGAGATTCAATCCTTGTCACTGACTCACGTTCATTCCCTGTCACTGACGGAGGGTCAATCCCTGTCACTGACTGAGGTTCAATCCCTGTCACTGACTGAGATTCAATCCCTGTCACTTACTGAGGCTCTATCCCTGTCACTGACTGAGGCTCAATCCATGTCACTGACTGAGATTCAATCCCTGTCACAGACTGAGTTTCAATCCCTGTCACTGTCTGAGATTCAATCCCTGTCACAGACTAAGATTCAATCGCTGTCTCTGACTGAGGCTCAATCCCTGTCACTGACGGAGGATCAATACCTGTCACTGACTGAGGGTCAATCTCTGTCACTGACGGAGGATCAATACCTGTCACTGACTGAGGGTCCATCCCTGTCACTGACTGAGGTTCAATTCCTGTCACTGACTGAGATTCAATCCCTGTCACTGACTAAGATTCAATCCCTGTCACTGACTGATATTCAATCCCTGTCACTGACTGAGATTCAATGCCTGTCACAGACTGAGATGCAATCCTTGTTACTGACTGAGGTTCAAACACTGTCACTGACGGAGGATCAATCCCTGTTAAGGACTGAGGGTCAATCCCTGTCACTGACTGAGGTTCAATCCCTGTTACTTACTGAGATTCAATCCCTGTCACTGACTGAGGGTCAATCCCTGTCACTGTCTGAGGGTCAATTCCTGCCAGTGACTGAGATTCAATCCCTGTCACTAACTGAGATTCAATCCCTGTCACTGACTGAGGCTCAATCCTTGTCACTGACGGAGGATCAATACCTGTCACTGACTGAGGGTCAATCTCGGTCACTGACTGAGGTTCAATTCCTGTCACTGACTGAGGCTCAATCTCTGTCACTGACTGAGGTTCAATCCCTGTCACTGTCTGAGGGTCAATGCCAGTCACTGACTGAGTTTGAATCCCTGTCACTAACTGAGATTCAATCCCTGTCACTGACTGAGGTTCAATCCCTGTCACTGGCTGAGATTCAATCCCTGTCAATGACTGAGATTCAAAACTTGTCACTGACTGAGGTTCATTCCCTGTCACTGACGGAGGATCAATCCCTGTCTCTGACTGAGGGTCAATCCCTGTCACTGACTGAGGTTCAATCCCTGTTACTTACTGAGATTCAATCCCTGTCACTGTCTGAGGGTCAATGCCAGTCACTGACTGAGTTTGAATCCCTGTCACTAACTGAGATTCAATCCCTGTCACTGACTGAGGTTCAATCCCTGTCACTGGCTGAGATTCAATCCCTGTCAATGACTGAGATTCAAAACTTGTCACTGACTGTGGTTCATTCCCTGTCACTGACGGAGGATCAATCCCTGTCTCTGACTGAGGGTCAATTCCTGTCACTGACTGAGATTCAATCCGTGTCACAGACTGAGATTCAATCCCTGTCACTGTCTGAGATTCAATCCCTTTCACTGACTGAGATTCAATCCCTGTCTCTGACTGAGGCTCAATCACTGTCACTGACGGAGGATCAATACCTGTCACTGACTGAGATTCAATACCTGTCACTACTGAGATTCAATCCCTGTCACTGACTGAGATTCAATCCCTGTCACTGTCTGCGGGTCAATCGCAGTCACTGACTGAGATTAAATCCCTGTCACTAACTGAGATTCAATCCCTGTCACTGTCTGAGATTCAATCCCTGTCACTGACTGAGGTTCAATCCCTGTCACTGACTGAGAAACACTCCCTCTCTCTGACTGAAGTTCAATCCCTGTCTCAGACAGAGATTCAATCCCTGTCACTGACTGAGGTTCACTCCCTGTCACTAACTGAGATTCAATCCCTGTCACTGACTGAGGTTCAATCACTGTCACTGGCTGAGATTCAATCCCTGTCAATGACTGAGATTCAATCCTTGTCACTGACTGAGGTTCATTCCCTGTCACTGACGGAGGGTCAATCCCTGTCACTGACTGAGGTTCAATCCCTGTCACTGACTGAGATTCAATCCCTGTCACTGTCTGTGGGTCAATGCCAGTCACTGACTGAGATTGAATCCCTGTCACTAACTGAGATTCAATCCCTGTCACTTACTGAGGCTCTATCCCTGTCACTGACTGAGGCTCAATCCATGTCACTGACTGAGATTCAATCCCTGTCACAGACTGAGATTCAATCCCTGTCACTGTCTGAGATTCAATCCCTGTCACAGACTAAGATTCAATCGCTGTCTCTGACTGAGGCTCAATCCCTGTCTCTGACGGAGGATCAATACCTGTCACTGACTGAGGGTCAATCTCTGTCACTGACGGAGGATCAATACCTGTCACTGACTGAGGGTCAATCCCTGTCACTGACTGAGGTTCAATTCCTGTCACTGACTGAGATTCAATCCCTGTCACTGACTGAGATTCAATCCCTGTCACTGACTGATATTCAATCCCTGTCACTGACTGAGATTCAATGCCTGTCACAGACTGAGATGCAATCCTTGTCTCTGACTGAGGTTCATTCCATGTCACTGACGGAGGATCAATCCCTGTCAAGGACTGCGGGTCAATCCCTGTCACTGTCTGAGGTTCAATCCCTGTTACTTACTGAGATTCAATCCCTGTCACTGACTGAGGGTCAATCCCTGTCACTGTCTGAGGGTCAATTCCTGTCAGTGACTGAGATTCAATCCCTGTCACTAACTGAGATTCAATCCCTGTCACTGACTGAGGCTCAATCCTTGTCACTGTAGGAGGATCAATACCTGTCACTGACTGAGGGTCAATCTCGGTCACTGACTGAGGTTCAATTCCTGTCACTGACTGAGGCTCAATCTCTGTCACTGACTGAGGTTCAATCCCTGTCACTGACTGAGATTCAATCCCTGTCACTGTCTGAGGGTCAATGCCAGTCACTGACTGAGTTTGAATCCCTGTCACTAACTGAGATTCAATCCCTGTCACTGACTGAGGTTCAATCCCTGTCACTGGCTGAGATTCAATCCCTGTCAATGACTGAGATTCAAAACTTGTCACTGACTGTGGTTCATTCCCTGTCACTGACGGAGGATCAATCCCTGTCTCTGACTGAGGGTCAATTCCTGTCACTGACTGAGATTCAATCCGTGTCACAGACTGAGATTCAATCCCTGTCACTGTCTGAGATTCAATCCCTTTCACTGACTGAGATTCAATCCCTGTCTCTGACTGAGGCTCAATCACTGTCACTGACGGAGGATCAATACCTGTCACTGACTGAGATTCAATACCTGTCACTACTGAGATTCAATCCCTGTCACTGACTGAGATTCAATCCCTGTCACTGTCTGCGGGTCAATCGCAGTCACTGACTGAGATTAAATCCCTGTCACTAACTGAGATTCAATCCCTGTCACTGTCTGAGATTCAATCCCTGTCACTGACTGAGGTTCAATCCCTGTCACTGACTGAGAAACACTCCCTCTCTCTGACTGAAGTTCAATCCCTGTCTCAGACAGAGATTCAATCCCTGTCACTGACTGAGGTTCACTCCCTGTCACTAACTGAGATTCAATCCCTGTCACTGACTGAGGTTCAATCACTGTCACTGGCTGAGATTCAATCCCTGTCAATGACTGAGATTCAATCCTTGTCACTGACTGAGGTTCATTCCCTGTCACTGACGGAGGGTCATTCCCTGTCACTGACTGAGGTTCAATCCCTGTCACTGACTGAGATTCAATCCCTGTCACTGTCTGTGGGTCAATGCCAGTCACTGACTGAGATTGAATCCCTGTCACTAACTGAGATTCAATCCCTGTCACTTACTGAGGCTCTATCCCTGTCACTGACTGAGGCTCAATCCATGTCACTGACTGAGATTCAATCCCTGTCACAGACTGAGATTCAATCCCTGTCACTGTCTGAGATTCAATCCCTGTCACAGACTAAGATTCAATCGCTGTCTCTGACTGAGGCTCAATCCCTGTCTCTGACGGAGGATCAATACCTGTCACTGACTGAGGGTCAATCTCTGTCACTGACGGAGGATCAATACCTGTCACTGACTGAGGGTCAATCCCTGTCACTGACTGAGGTTCAATTCCTGTCACTGACTGAGATTCAATCCCTGTCACTGACTGAGATTCAATCCCTGTCACTGACTGATATTCAATCCCTGTCACTGACTGAGATTCAATGCCTGTCACAGACTGAGATGCAATCCTTGTCTCTGACTGAGGTTCATTCCATGTCACTGACGGAGGATCAATCCCTGTCAAGGACTGCGGGTCAATCCCTGTCACTGTCTGAGGTTCAATCCCTGTTCCTTACTGAGATTCAATCCCTGTCACTGACTGAGGGTCAATCCCTGTCACTGTCTGAGGGTCAATTCCTGTCAGTGACTGAGATTCAATCCCTGTCACTAACTGAGATTCAATCCCTGTCACTGACTGAGGCTCAATCCTTGTCACTGTAGGAGGATCAATACCTGTCACTGACTGAGGGTCAATCTCGGTCACTGACTGAGGTTCAATTCCTGTCACTGACTGAGGCTCAATCTCTGTCACTGACTGAGGTTCAATCCCTGTCACTGACTGAGATTCAATCCCTGTCACTGTCTGAGGGTCAATGCCAGTCACTGACTGAGTTTGAATCCCTGTCACTAACTGAGATTCAATCCCTGTCACTGACTGAGGTTCAATCCCTGTCACTGGCTGAGATTCAATCCCTGTCAATGTCTGAGATTCAAAACTTGTCACTGACTGAGGTTCATTCCCTGTCACTGACGGAGGGTCAACCCCTGTCTCTGACTGAGGGTCAATCCCTGTCACTGACTGAGATTCAATCCCTGTCACTGTCCGAGATTCAATCCCTTTCACTGACTGAGATTCAATCCCTGTCTCTGACTGAGGCTCAATCACTGTCACTGACGGAGGATCAATACCTGTCACTGACTGAGGGTCAATCCCTGTCACTGACTGAGGTTCAATTCCTGTCACTGTCTGAGGCTCAATCCCCGTCACTGACTGAGATTCAATCCCTGTCACTGACTGAGGTTCAATGCCTGTCACAGACAGAGATTCAATCCTTGTCACTGACTGAGGTTCATTCCATGTCACTGACGGAGGATCAATCCCTGTCAAGGACTGAGGATCAATCCCTGTCACTGACTGAGGTTCAATCCCTGTTACTTACTGAGATTCAATCCCTGTCACTGTCTGAGATTCAATCCCTGTCACTGACTAAGGTTCAATCCCTGTCACTGAGATTCAGTTCCTGTCACTGTCTGAGGTTCAATCCCTGTCACTGATTGAGATTCAATCCCTGTCAGAATTGAGATTCAATCCCTGTCACTGACTGAGATTCAATCCCTGTCACGGACTGAGATTCAATCCCTGTCACTGACTGAGATTAAATCCCTGTCACTAACTGAGATTCAATCTCGGTCACGCTGCGATTCAATCCTTGTCACTGACTGAGGTTCATTCCATGTCACTGACGGAGGATCAATCCCTGTCAAGGACTGAGGGTCAATCCCTGTCACTGTCTGAGGTTCAATCCCTGTCAGTGACTGAGATTCAATCCCTGTCACTAACTGAGATTCAATCCCTGTCACTGACTGAGGGTCAATCCCTGTCACTGTCTGAGGGTCAATCCCTGTCAGTGACTGAGATTCAATCCCTGTCACTAACTGAGATTCAATCCCTGTCACTGACTGAGGCTCAATCCTTGTCACTGACGGAGGATCAATACCTGTCCCTGACTGAGGGTCAATCTCTGTCACTGACTGAGGTTCAATTCCTGTCACTGACTGAGGCTCAATCTCTGTCACTGACTGAGGTTCAATCCCTGTCACTGTCTGAGGGTCAATGCTAGTCACTGACGGAGATTGAATCCCTGTCACTAACTGAGATTCAATCCCTGTCACTGAATGAGGTTCAATCCCTGTCAATGACTGAGATTCAATCCTTGTCACTGACTGAGGTTCATTCCCTGTCACTGACGGAGGATCAATCCCTGTCACTGACTGAGGGTCAATCCCTGTCAATGACTGAGATTCAATCCTTGTCACTGACTGAGGTTCATTCCCTGTCTCTGACGGAGGATCAATCCCTGTCAATGACTGAGGGTCAATCCCTGTCACTGACTGAGGTTCAATCCCTGTTACTTACTGAGATTCAATCCCTGTCACTGAGTGAGGCTCAATCCCTGTCACTGACTGAGGTTCAATCCCTTTCACTTACTGAGGCTCAATCACTGTCACTGACTTAGGCTCAATCCCTGTCACTGACTGAGGTTCAATTCCTGTCACTGACTGAGGTTCAATCCCTGTCACAGACTGAGATTCAATCGCTGTCACTGTCTGAGATTCAATCCATGTCACTGACTGAGATTCAATCCCTGTCTCTGACTGAGGCTCAATCACTGTCACTGACGGAGGATCAATACCTGTCACTGACTGAGGGTCAATCCCTGTCACTGACTGAGATTCAATTCCTGTCACTGACTGAGGTTCAATCCCTGTCACAGACTGAGATTCAATCCCTGTCACTGTCTGAGATTCAATCCCTGTCACAGACTGAGATTCAATCCCTTTCACTTACTGAGGCTCAATCACTGTCACTGACTTAGGCTCAATCCCTGTCACTGACTGAGATTCAATCCCTGTCACTGTCTGAGGGTCAATCCCTGTCACTGACGGAGGATCAATACCTGTCACTGACTGAGGGTCAATCCCTGTCACTGACTGAGATTCAATTCCTGTCACTGACTGAGGTTCAATCCCTGTCACAGACTGAGATTCAATCCCTGTCACTGTCTGAGATTCAATCCCTGTCACAGACTGAGATTCAATCCCTGTCTCTGACTGAGGCTCAATCCCTGTCACTGACAGAGGATCAATACCTGTCACTGACTGAGGGTCAATCCCTGTCACTGACTGAGGTTCAATTCCTGTCACTGACTGAGGCTCAATCCCTGTCACTGTCTGACATTCAATCACTGTCACTGTCCAAGATTCAATTCCTGTCACTGACTAAGTTTCAATCCCTGTCAATGTCTGAGATTCAATTCCTGTCACTGTCTGAGGTTCAATCCCTGTCACTGATTGAGATTCAATCCCATTTAACTAACTGAAATTCTATCCCTGTCACTGACTAAGGTTCAATCCCTGTCACTGATGGAGGTTCAATCCCTGTCACTGACTGAGATTCAATCCCTGTCACTACTGAGATTCAATCCCTGTCACTGTCTGAGGGTGAATGCCAGTCACTGATTGAGATTGAATCCCTGTCACTAACTGAGATTCAATCCCTCTTACTGACTGAGTTTCAATCCCTGTCACCGACTGAGGCTCAATCACTGTCACTGGCTGAGATTCACTTCCTGTCACTGACTGAGGTTGAATCCCTGTCACTGACTGAGGTTCAATCCTTGTCACTGTCTGAGGGTCAATGCCAGTCACTGACTGAGGTTGAATCCCTGTCACTAACTGAGATTCAATCCCTGTCACTGACTGAGGTTCAATCTCTGTCACAGACTGAGATTCAATTCCTGTCACTGTCTGAGGTTCAATCCCTGACACTGATTGAGATTCAATCCCATTTAACTAACTGAAATTCTATCCCTGTCACTGACTAAGGTTCAATCCCTGTCACTGACTGAGATTCAATACCTGTCACTACTGAGATTCAATCCCTGTCACTGACTGAGATTCAATACCTGTCACTGTCTGCGGGTCAATCGCAGTCACTGACTGAGATTAAATCCCTGTCACTAACTGAGATTCAATCCCTGTCACTGTCTGAGATTCAATCCCTGTCACTGACTGAGGTTCAATCCCTGTCACTGACTGAGAAACACTCCCTCTCTCTGACTGAAGTTCAATCCCTGTCTCAGACAGAGATTCAATCCCTGTCACTGACTGAGGTTCACTCCCTGTCACTGACTGAGGTTCAATGCCTGTCACTAACTGAGATTCAATCCCTGTCACTGACTGAGGTTCAATCACTGTCACTGGCTGAGATTCAATCCCTGTCAATGACTGAGATTCAATCCTTGTCACTGACTCACGTTCATTCCCTGTCACTGACGGAGGGTCAATCCCTGTCACTGACTGAGGTTCAATCCCTGTCACTGACTGAGATTCAATCCCTGTCACTTACTGAGGCTCTATCCCTGTCACTGACTGAGGCTCAATCCATGTCACTGACTGAGATTCAATCCCTATCACAGACTGAGTTTCAATCCCTGTCACTGTCTGAGATTCAATCCCTGTCACAGACTAAGATTCAATCGCTGTCTCTGACTGAGGCTCAATCCCTGTCACTGACGGAGGATCAATACCTGTCACTGACTGAGGGTCAATCTCTGTCACTGACGGAGGATCAATACCTGTCACTGACTGAGGGTCCATCCCTGTCACTGACTGAGGTTCAATTCCTGTCACTGACTGAGATTCAATCCCTGTCACTGACTGAGATTCAATCCCTGTCACTGACTGATATTCAATCCCTGTCACTGACTGAGATTCAATGCCTGTCACAGACTGAGATGCAATCCTTGTCACTGACTGAGGTTCAAACACTGTCACTGACGGAGGATCAATCCCTGTTAAGGACTGAGGGTCAATCCCTGTCACTGACTGAGGTTCAATCCCTGTTACTTACTGAGATTCAATCCCTGTCACTGACTGAGGGTCAATCCCTGTCACTGTCTGAGGGTCAATTCCTGCCAGTGACTGAGATTCAATCCCTGTCACTAACTGAGATTCAATCCCTGTCACTGACTGAGGCTCAATCCTTGTCACTGACGGAGGATCAATACCTGTCACTGACTGAGGGTCAATCTCGGTCACTGACTGAGGTTCAATTCTTGTCACTGACTGAGGCTCAATCTCTGTCACTGACTGAGGTTCAATCCCTGTCACTGACTGAGATTCAATCCCTGTCACTGTCTGAGGGTCAATGCCAGTCACTGACTGAGTTTGAATCCCTGTCACTAACTGAGATTCAATCCCTGTCACTGACTGAGGTTCAATCCCTGTCACTGGCTGAGATTCAATCCCTGTCAATGACTGAGATTCAAAACTTGTCACTGACTGAGGTTCATTCCCTGTCACTGACGGAGGATCAATCCCTGTCTCTGACTGAGGGTCAATCCCTGTCACTGACTGAGGTTCAATCCCTGTTACTTACTGAGATTCAATCCCTGTCACTGTCTGAGGGTCAATGCCAGTCACTGACTGAGTTTGAATCCCTGTCACTAACTGAGATTCAATCCCTGTCACTGACTGAGGTTCAATCCCTGTCACTGGCTGAGATTCAATCCCTGTCAATGACTGAGATTCAAAACTTGTCACTGACTGAGGTTCATTCCCTGTCACTGACGGAGGATCAATCCCTGTCTCTGACTGAGGGTCAATCCCTGTCACTGACTGAGGTTCAATTCCTGTCACTGACTGAGATTCAATCCGTGTCACAGACTGAGATTCAATCCCTGTCACTGTCTGAGATTCAATCCCTTTCACTGACTGAGATTCAATCCCTGTCTCTGACTGAGGCTCAATCACTGTCACTGACGGAGGATCAATACCTGTCACTGACTGAGATTCAATACCTGTCACTACTGAGATTCAATCCCTGTCACTGACTGAGATTCAATCCCTGTCACTGTCTGCGGGTCAATCGCAGTCACTGACTGAGATTAAATCCCTGTCACTAACTGAGATTCAATCCCTGTCACTGTCTGAGATTCAATCCCTGTCACTGACTGAGGGTCAATCCCTGTCACTGTCTGAGGGTCAATTCCTGTCAGTGACTGAGATTCAATCCCTGTCACTAACTGAGATTCAATCCCTGTCACTGACTGAGGCTCAATCCTTGTCACTGTAGGAGGATCAATACCTGTCACTGACTGAGGGTCAATCTCGGTCACTGACTGAGGTTCAATTCCTGTCACTGACTGAGGCTCAATCTCTGTCACTGACTGAGGTTCAATCCCTGTCACTGACTGAGATTCAATCCCTGTCACTGTCTGAGGGTCAATGCCAGTCACTGACTGAGTTTGAATCCCTGTCACTAACTGAGATTCAATCCCTGTCACTGACTGAGGTTCAATCCCTGTCACTGGCTGAGATTCAATCCCTGTCAATGACTGAGATTCAAAACTTGTCACTGACTGAGGTTCATTCCCTGTCACTGACGGAGGGTCAACCCCTGTCTCTGACTGAGGGTCAATCCCTGTCACTGACTGAGGTTCAATCCCTGTTACTTACTGAGATTCAATCCCTGTTACTGACTGAGGGTCAATCCCTGTCACTGACTGAGGTTCAATTCCTGTCACTTACTGAGGCTCAATCACTGTCACTGACTTAGGCTCAATCCCTGTCACTGACTGAGGTTCAATTCCTGTCACTGACTGAGATTCAATCCGTGTCACAGACTGAGATTCAATCCCTGTCACTGTCTGAGATTCAATCCCTTTCACTGACTGAGATTCAATCCCTGTCTCTGACTGAGGCTCAATCACTGTCACTGACGGAGGATCAATACCTGTCACTGACTGAGGGTCAATCCCTGTCACTGACTGAGATTCAATCCCTGTCACTGACTGAGGTTCAATGCCTGTCACAGACAGAGATTCAATCCTTGTCACTGACTGAGGTTCATTCCATGTCACTGACGGAGGATCAATCCCTGTCAAGGACTGAGGATCAATCCCTGTCACTGACTGAGGTTCAATCCCTGTTTCTTACTGAGATTCAATCCCTGTCACTGTCTGAGATTCAATCCCTGTCACTGACTAAGGTTCAATCCCTGTCACTGAGATTCAGTTCCTGTCACTGTCTGAGGTTCAATCCCTGTCACTGATTGAGATACAATCCCTGTCAGAATTGAGATTCAATCCCTGTCACTGACTGAGATTCAATCCCTGTCACGGACTGAGATTCAATCCCTGTCACTGACTGAGATTAAATCCCTGTCACTAACTGAGATTCAATCTCGGTCACGCTGCGATTCAATCCTTGTCACTGACTGAGGTTCATTCCATGTCACTGACGGAGGATCAATCCCTGTCAAGGACTGAGGGTCAATCCCTGTCACTGTCTGAGGTTCAATCCCTGTCAGTGACTGAGATTCAATCCCTGTCACTAACTGAGATTCAATCCCTGTCACTGACTGAGGGTCAATCCCTGTCACTGTCTGAGGGTCAATCCCTGTCAGTGACTGAGATTCAATCCCTGTCACTAACTGAGATTCAATCCCTGTCACTGACTGAGGCTCAATCCTTGTCACTGACGGAGGATCAATACCTGTCCCTGACTGAGGGTCAATCTCTGTCACTGACTGAGGTTCAATTCCTGTCACTGACTGAGGCTCAATCTCTGTCACTGACTGAGGTTCAATCCCTGTCACTAACGGAGATTCAATCCCTGTCACTGTCTGAGGGTCAATGCCAGTCACTGACGGAGATTGAATCCCTGTCACTAACTGAGATTCAATCCCTGTCACTGAATGAGGTTCAATCCCTGTCAATGACTGAGATTCAATCCTTGTCACTGACTGAGGTTCATTCCCTGTCACTGACGGAGGATCAATCCCTGTCACTGACTGAGGGCCAATCCCTGTCTATGACTGAGATTCAATCCTTGTCACTGACTGAGGTTCATTCCTTGTCTCTGACGGAGGATCAATCCCTGTCAATGACTGAGGGTCAATCCCTGTCACTGACTGAGGTTCAATCCCTGTTACTTACTGAGATTCAATCCCTGTCACTGAGTGAGGCTCAATCCCTGTCACTGACTGAGGTTCAATCCCTTTCACTTACTGAGGCTCAATCACTGTCACTGACTTAGGCTCAATCCCTGTCACTGACTGAGGTTCAATTCCTGTCACTGACTGAGGTTCAATCCCTGTCACAGACTGAGATTCAATCCCTGTCACTGTCTGAGATTCAATCCCTATCACTGACTGAGATTCAATCCCTGTCTCTGACTGAGGCTCAATCACTGTCACTGACGGAGGATCAATACCTGTCACTGACTGAGGGTCAATCCCTGTCACTGACTGAGGTTCAATTCCTGTCACTGACTGAGGCTCAATCCCCGTCACTGACTGAGATTCAATCCCTGTCACTAACTGAGGGTCAAAGCCTGTCACAGACTGAGATTCAATCCTTGTCACTTACCGAGGCTCAATCCCTGTCACTGAATGAGGCTCAATCCCCATCACTGACTGAGATTCAATCCTTGTCACTGACTGAGGTTCATTCCCTGTCTCTGACGGAGGATCAATCCCTGTCACTGTCTGAGGGTCAATGCCAGTCACTGACTGAGTTTGAATCCCTGTCACTAACTGAGATTCAATCCCTGTCACTGACTGAGGTTCAATCCCTGTCACTGGCTGAGATTCAATCCCTGTCAATGACTGAGATTCAAAACTTGTCACTGACTGAGGTTCATTCCCTGTCACTGACGGAGGGTCAACCTCTGTCACTGACTAAGATTCAATCCCAGTCACTGACTGAGGTTCAATCCCTGTCACTGACTGAAGTTCAATCCCTGTCACTGAATGAGATTCAATCCCTGTCACTGTCTGAGGGTCAATGCCAGTCACTGACTGAGATTGAATCCCTGTCACTAACTGAGATTCAATCCCTGTCGCTTACTGAGGCTCAATCCCTGTCACTGACTGAGGCTCAATCCCTGTCACTGACTGAGATTCAATCCCTGTCACAGACTGAGATTCAATCCCTGTCACTGTCTGAGATTCAATCCCTGTCACAGACTGAGATTCAATCCCTGTCACTGACGGAGGATCAATACCTGTCACTGACTGAGGGTCAATCTCTGTCACTGACGGAGTATCAATACCTTTCACTGACTGAGGGTCAATCCCTGTCACTGACTGAGGTTCAATTCCTGTCACTGACTGAGATTCAATCCCTGTCACTGTCTGAGATTCAATCCCTGTCAAAGACTGAGATTCAATCCCTGTCACCGACTGAGATTCAATCCCTGTCACTGACTGATATTCAATCCTTGTCACTGACTGAGATTCAATGCCTGTCACAGACTGAGATGCAATCCTTGTCTCTGACTGAGGTTCATTCCATGTCACTGACGGAGGATCAATCCCTGTCAAGGACTGCGGGTCAATCCCTGTCACTGTCTGAGGTTCAATCCCTGTTACTTACTGAGATTCAATCCCTGTCACTGACTGAGGGTCAATCCCTGTCACTGTCTGAGGGTCAATTCCTGTCAGTGACTGAGATTCAATCCCTGTCACTAACTGAGATTCAATCCCTGTCACTGACTGAGGCTCAATCCTTGTCACTGTAGGAGGATCAATACCTGTCACTGACTGAGGGTCAATCTCGGTCACTGACTGAGGTTCAATTCCTGTCACTGACTGAGGCTCAATCTCTGTCACTGACTGAGGTTCAATCCCTGTCACTGACTGAGATTCAATCCCTGTCACTGTCTGAGGGTCAATGCCAGTCACTGACTGAGTTTGAATCCCTGTCACTAACTGAGATTCAATCCCTGTCACTGACTGAGGTTCAATCCCTGTCACTGGCTGAGATTCAATCCCTGTCAATGACTGAGATTCAAAACTTGTCACTGACTGAGGTTCATTCCCTGTCACTGACGGAGGGTCAACCCCTGTCTCTGACTGAGGGTCAATCCCTGTCACTGACTGAGGTTCAATCCCTGTTACTTACTGAGATTCAATCCCTGTCACTGACTGTGGGTCAATCCCTGTCACTGACTGAGGTTCAATTCCTGTCACTTACTGAGGCTCAATCACTGTCACTGACTTAGGCTCAATCCCTGTCACTGACTGAGGTTCAATTCCTGTCACTGACTGAGATTCAATCCGTGTCACAGACTGAGATTCAATCCCTGTCACTGTCTGAGATTCAATCCCTTTCACTGACTGAGATTCAATCCCTGTCTCTGACTGAGGCTCAATCACTGTCACTGACGGAGGATCAATACCTGTCACTGACTGAGGGTCAATCACTGTCACTGACTGAGGTTCAATTCCTGTCACTGTCTGAGGCTCAATCCCCGTCACTGACTGAGATTCAATCCCTGTCACTGACTGAGGTTCAATGCCTGTCACAGACAGAGATTCAATCCTTGTCACTGACTGAGGTTCATTCCATGTCACTGACGGAGGATCAATCCCTGTCAAGGACTGAGGATCAATCCCTGTCACTGACTGAGGTTCAATCCCTGTTACTTACTGAGATTCAATCCCTGTCACTGTCTGAGATTCAATCCCTGTCACTGACTAAGGTTCAATCCCTGTCACTGAGATTCAGTTCCTGTCACTGTCTGAGGTTCAATCCCTGTCACTGATTGAGATTCAATCCCTGTCAGAATTGAGATTCAATCCCTGTCACTGACTGAGATTCAATCCCTGTCACGGACTGAGATTCAATCCCTGTCACTGACTGAGATTAAATCCCTGTCACTAACTGAGATTCAATCTCGGTCACGCTGCGATTCAATCCTTGTCACTGACTGAGGTTCATTCCATGTCACTGACGGAGGATCAATCCCTGTCAAGGACTGAGGGTCAATCCCTGTCACTGTCTGAGGTTCAATCCCTGTCAGTGACTGAGATTCAATCCCTGTCACTAACTGAGATTCAATCCCTGTCACTGACTGAGGGTCAATCCCTGTCACTGACTGAGGGTCAATCCCTGTCAGTGACTGAGATTCAATCCCTGTCACTAACTGAGATTCAATCCCTGTCTCTGACTGAGGCTCAATCCTTGTCACTGACGGAGGATCAATACCTGTCCCTGACTGAGGGTCAATCTCTGTTACTGACTGAGGTTCAATTCCTGTCACTGACTGAGGCTCAATCTCTGTCACTGACTGAGGTTCAATTCCTGTCACTAACGGAGATTCAATCCCTGTCAGTGTCTGAGGGTCAATGCCAGTCACTGACGGAGATTGAATCCCTGTCACTAACTGAGATTCAATCCCTGTCACTGAATGAGGTTCAATCCCTGTCAATGACTGAGATTCAATCCTTGTCACTGACTGAGGTTCATTCCCTGTCACTGACGGAGGATCAATCCCTGTCACTGACTGAGGGCCAATCCCTGTCTATGACTGAGATTCAATCCTTGTCACTGACTGAGGTTCATTCCTTGTCTCTGACGGAGGATCAATCACTGTCAATGACTGAGGGTCAATCCCTGTCACTGACTGAGGTTCAATCCCTTTCACTTACTGAGGCTCAATCACTGTCACTGACTTAGGCTCAATCCCTGTCACTGACTGAGGGTCAATCCCTGTCACTGACTGAGATTCAATTCCTGTCACTGAGTGAGGCTCAATCCCTGTCACTGACTGAGGTTCAATCCCTTTCACTTACTGAGGCTCAATCACTGTCACTGACTTAGGCTCAATCCCTGTCACTGACTGAGGGTCAATCCCTGTCACTGACTGAGATTCAATTCCTGTCACTGACTGAGGTTCAATCCCTGTCACAGACTGAGATTCAATCCCTGTCACTGTCTGAGATTCAATCCCTGTCACAGACTGAGATTCAATCCCTTTCACTTACTGAGGCTCAATCACTGTCACTGACTTAGGCTCAATCCCTGTCACTGACTGAGATTCAATCCCTGTCACTGTCTGAGGGTCAATCCCTGTCACTGACGGAGGATCAATACCTGTCACTGACTGAGGGTCAATCCCTGTCACTGACTGAGATTCAATTCCTGTCACTGACTGAGGTTCAATCCCTGTCACAGACTGAGATTCAATCCCTGTCACTGTCTGAGATTCAATCCCTGTCACAGACTGAGATTCAATCCCTGTCTCTGACTGAGGCTCAATCCCTGTCACTGACAGAGGATCAATACCTGTCACTGACTGAGGGTCAATCCCTGTCACTGACTGAGGTTCAATTCCTGTCACTGACTGAGGCTCAATCCCTGTCACTGTCTGACATTCAATCACTGTCACTGTCCAAGATTCAATTCCTGTCACTGACTAAGTTTCAATCCCTGTCAATGTCTGAGATTCAATTCCTGTCACTGTCTGAGGTTCAATCCCTGTCACTGATTGAGATTCAATCCCATTTAACTAACTGAAATTCTATCCCTGTCACTGACTAAGGTTCAATCCCTGTCACTGATGGAGGTTCAATCCCTGTCACTGACTGAGATTCAATCCCTGTCACTACTGAGATTCAATCCCTGTCACTGTCTGAGGGTGAATGCCAGTCACTGATTGAGATTGAATCCCTGTCACTAACTGAGATTCAATCCCTCTTACTGACTGAGTTTCAATCCCTGTCACCGACTGAGGCTCAATCACTGTCACTGGCTGAGATTCACTTCCTGTCACTGACTGAGGTTGAATCCCTGTCACTGACTGAGGTTCAATCCTTGTCACTGTCTGAGGGTCAATGCCAGTCACTGACTGAGGTTGAATCCCTGTCACTAACTGAGATTCAATCCCTGTCACTGACTGAGGTTCAATCTCTGTCACAGACTGAGATTCAATTCCTGTCACTGTCTGAGGTTCAATCCCTGACACTGATTGAGATTCAATCCCATTTAACTAACTGAAATTCTATCCCTGTCACTGACTAAGGTTCAATCCCTGTCACTGACTGAGATTCAATACCTGTCACTACTGAGATTCAATCCCTGTCACTGACTGAGATTCAATACCTGTCACTGTCTGCGGGTCAATCGCAGTCACTGACTGAGATTAAATCCCTGTCACTAACTGAGATTCAATCCCTGTCACTGTCTGAGATTCAATCCCTGTCACTGACTGAGGTTCAATCCCTGTCACTGACTGAGAAACACTCCCTCTCTCTGACTGAAGTTCAATCCCTGTCTCAGACAGAGATTCAATCCCTGTCACTGACTGAGGTTCACTCCCTGTCACTGACTGAGGTTCAATGCCTGTCACTAACTGAGATTCAATCCCTGTCACTGACTGAGGTTCAATCACTGTCACTGGCTGAGATTCAATCCCTGTCAATGACTGAGATTCAATCCTTGTCACTGACTCACGTTCATTCCCTGTCACTGACGGAGGGTCAATCCCTGTCACTGACTGAGGTTCAATCCCTGTCACTGACTGAGATTCAATCCCTGTCACTTACTGAGGCTCTATCCCTGTCACTGACTGAGGCTCAATCCATGTCACTGACTGAGATTCAATCCCTATCACAGACTGAGTTTCAATCCCTGTCACTGTCTGAGATTCAATCCCTGTCACAGACTAAGATTCAATCGCTGTCTCTGACTGAGGCTCAATCCCTGTCACTGACGGAGGATCAATACCTGTCACTGACTGAGGGTCAATCTCTGTCACTGACGGAGGATCAATACCTGTCACTGACTGAGGGTCCATCCCTGTCACTGACTGAGGTTCAATTCCTGTCACTGACTGAGATTCAATCCCTGTCACTGACTGAGATTCAATCCCTGTCACTGACTGATATTCAATCCCTGTCACTGACTGAGATTCAATGCCTGTCACAGACTGAGATGCAATCCTTGTCACTGACTGAGGTTCAAACACTGTCACTGACGGAGGATCAATCCCTGTTAAGGACTGAGGGTCAATCCCTGTCACTGACTGAGGTTCAATCCCTGTTACTTACTGAGATTCAATCCCTGTCACTGACTGAGGGTCAATCCCTGTCACTGTCTGAGGGTCAATTCCTGCCAGTGACTGAGATTCAATCCCTGTCACTAACTGAGATTCAATCCCTGTCACTGACTGAGGCTCAATCCTTGTCACTGACGGAGGATCAATACCTGTCACTGACTGAGGGTCAATCTCGGTCACTGACTGAGGTTCAATTCTTGTCACTGACTGAGGCTCAATCTCTGTCACTGACTGAGGTTCAATCCCTGTCACTGACTGAGATTCAATCCCTGTCACTGTCTGAGGGTCAATGCCAGTCACTGACTGAGTTTGAATCCCTGTCACTAACTGAGATTCAATCCCTGTCACTGACTGAGGTTCAATCCCTGTCACTGGCTGAGATTCAATCCCTGTCAATGACTGAGATTCAAAACTTGTCACTGACTGAGGTTCATTCCCTGTCACTGACGGAGGATCAATCCCTGTCTCTGACTGAGGGTCAATCCCTGTCACTGACTGAGGTTCAATCCCTGTTACTTACTGAGATTCAATCCCTGTCACTGTCTGAGGGTCAATGCCAGTCACTGACTGAGTTTGAATCCCTGTCACTAACTGAGATTCAATCCCTGTCACTGACTGAGGTTCAATCCCTGTCACTGGCTGAGATTCAATCCCTGTCAATGACTGAGATTCAAAACTTGTCACTGACTGAGGTTCATTCCCTGTCACTGACGGAGGATCAATCCCTGTCTCTGACTGAGGGTCAATCCCTGTCACTGACTGAGGTTCAATTCCTGTCACTGACTGAGATTCAATCCGTGTCACAGACTGAGATTCAATCCCTGTCACTGTCTGAGATTCAATCCCTTTCACTGACTGAGATTCAATCCCTGTCTCTGACTGAGGCTCAATCACTGTCACTGACGGAGGATCAATACCTGTCACTGACTGAGATTCAATACCTGTCACTACTGAGATTCAATCCCTGTCACTGACTGAGATTTAATCCCTGTCACTGTCTGCGGGTCAATCGCAGTCACTGACTGAGATTAAATCCCTGTCACTAACTGAGATTCAATCCCTGTCACTGTCTGAGATTCAATCCCTGTCACTGACTGAGGGTCAATCCCTGTCACTGTCTGAGGGTCAATTCCTGTCAGTGACTGAGATTCAATCCCTGTCACTAACTGAGATTCAATCCCTGTCACTGACTGAGGCTCAATCCTTGTCACTGTAGGAGGATCAATACCTGTCACTGACTGAGGGTCAATCTCGGTCACTGACTGAGGTTCAATTCCTGTCACTGACTGAGGCTCAATCTCTGTCACTGACTGAGGTTCAATCCCTGTCACTGACTGAGATTCAATCCCTGTCACTGTCTGAGGGTCAATGCCAGTCACTGACTGAGTTTGAATCCCTGTCACTAACTGAGATTCAATCCCTGTCACTGACTGAGGTTCAATCCCTGTCACTGGCTGAGATTCAATCCCTGTCAATGACTGAGATTCAAAACTTGTCACTGACTGAGGTTCATTCCCTGTCACTGACGGAGGGTCAACCCCTGTCTCTGACTGAGGGTCAATCCCTGTCACTGACTGAGGTTCAATCCCTGTTACTTACTGAGATTCAATCCCTGTTACTGACTGAGGGTCAATCCCTGTCACTGACTGAGGTTCAATTCCTGTCACTTACTGAGGCTCAATCACTGTCACTGACTTAGGCTCAATCCCTGTCACTGACTGAGGTTCAATTCCTGTCACTGACTGAGATTCAATCCGTGTCACAGACTGAGATTCAATCCCTGTCACTGTCTGAGATTCAATCCCTTTCACTGACTGAGATTCAATCCCTGTCTCTGACTGAGGCTCAATCACTGTCACTGACGGAGGATCAATACCTGTCACTCACTGAGGGTCAATCCCTGTCACTGACTGAGATTCAATCCCTGTCACTGACTGAGGTTCAATGCCTGTCACAGACAGAGATTCAATCCTTGTCACTGACTGAGGTTCATTCCATGTCACTGACGGAGGATCAATCCCTGTCAAGGACTGAGGATCAATCCCTGTCACTGACTGAGGTTCAATCCCTGTTACTTACTGAGATTCAATCCCTGTCACTGTCTGAGATTCAATCCCTGTCACTGACTAAGGTTCAATCCCTGTCACTGAGATTCAGTTCCTGTCACTGTCTGAGGTTCAATCCCTGTCACTGATTGAGATTCAATCCCTGTCAGAATTGAGATTCAATCCCTGTCACTGACTGAGATTCAATCCCTGTCACGGACTGAGATTCAATCCCTGTCACTGACTGAGATTAAATCCCTGTCACTAACTGAGATTCAATCTCGGTCACGCTGCGATTCAATCCTTGTCACTGACTGAGGTTCATTCCATGTCACTGACGGAGGATCAATCCCTGTCAAGGACTGAGGGTCAATCCCTGTCACTGTCTGAGGTTCAATCCCTGTCAGTGACTGAGATTCAATCCCTGTCACTAACTGAGATTCAATCCCTGTCACTGACTGAGGGTCAATCCCTGTCACTGTCTGAGGGTCAATCCCTGTCAGTGACTGAGATTCAATCCCTGTCACTAACTGAGATTCAATCCCTGTCACTGACTGAGGCTCAATCCTTGTCACTGACGGAGGATCAATACCTGTCCCTGACTGAGGGTCAATCTCTGTCACTGACTGAGGTTCAATTCCTGTCACTGACTGAGGCTCAATCTCTGTCACTGACTGAGGTTCAATCCCTGTCACTAACGGAGATTCAATCCCTGTCACTGTCTGAGGGTCAATGCCAGTCACTGACGGAGATTGAATCCCTGTCACTAACTGAGATTCAATCCCTGTCACTGAATGAGGTTCAATCCCTGTCAATGACTGAGATTCAATCCTTGTCACTGACTGAGGTTCATTCCCTGTCACTGACGGAGGATCAATCCCTGTCACTGACTGAGGGCCAATCCCTGTCTATGACTGAGATTCAATCCTTGTCACTGACTGAGGTTCATTCCTTGTCTCTGACGGAGGATCAATCCCTGTCAATGACTGAGGGTCAATCCCTGTCACTGACTGAGGTTCAATCCCTGTTACTTACTGAGATTCAATCCCTGTCACTGAGTGAGGCTCAATCCCTGTCACTGACTGAGGTTCAATCCCTTTCACTTACTGAGGCTCAATCACTGTCACTGACTTAGGCTCAATCCCTGTCACTGACTGAGGTTCAATTCCTGTCACTGACTGAGGTTCAATCCCTGTCACAGACTGAGATTCAATCCCTGTCACTGTCTGAGATTCAATCCCTATCACTGACTGAGATTCAATCCCTGTCTCTGACTGAGGCTCAATCACTGTCACTGACGGAGGATCAATACCTGTCACTGACTGAGGGTCAATCCCTGTCACTGACTGAGGTTCAATTCCTGTCACTGACTGAGGCTCAATCCCCGTCACTGACTGAGATTCAATCCCTGTCACTAACTGAGGGTCAAAGCCTGTCACAGACTGAGATTCAATCCTTGTCACTTACCGAGGCTCAATCCCTGTCACTGAATGAGGCTCAATCCCCGTCACTGACTGAGATTCAATCCTTGTCACTGACTGAGGTTCATTCCCTGTCTCTGACGGAGGATCAATCCCTGTCACTGTCTGAGGGTCAATGCCAGTCACTGACTGAGTTTGAATCCCTGTCACTAACTGAGATTCAATCCCTGTCACTGACTGAGGTTCAATCCCTGTCACTGGCTGAGATTCAATCCCTGTCAATGACTGAGATTCAAAACTTGTCACTGACTGAGGTTCATTCCCTGTCACTGACGGAGGGTCAACCTCTGTCACTGACTAAGATTCAATCCCAGTCACTGACTGAGGTTCAATCCCTGTCACTGACTGAAGTTCAATCCCTGTCACTGAATGAGATTCAATCCCTGTCACTGTCTGAGGGTCAATGCCAGTCACTGACTGAGATTGAATCCCTGTCACTAACTGAGATTCAATCCCTGTCGCTTACTGAGGCTCAATCCCTGTCACTGACTGAGGCTCAATCCCTGTCACTGACTGAGATTCAATCCCTGTCACAGACTGAGATTCAATCCCTGTCACTGTCTGAGATTCAATCCCTGTCACAGACTGAGATTCAATCCCTGTCACTGACGGAGGATCAATACCTGTCACTGACTGAGGGTCAATCTCTGTCACTGACGGAGTATCAATACCTTTCACTGACTGAGGGTCAATCCCTGTCACTGACTGAGGTTCAATTCCTGTCACTGACTGAGATTCAATCCCTGTCACTGTCTGAGATTCAATCCCTGTCAAAGACTGAGATTCAATCCCTGTCACCGACTGAGATTCAATCCCTGTCACTGACTGATATTCAATCCTTGTCACTGACTGAGATTCAATGCCTGTCACAGACTGAGATGCAATCCTTGTCTCTGACTGAGGTTCATTCCATGTCACTGACGGAGGATCAATCCCTGTCAAGGACTGCGGGTCAATCCCTGTCACTGTCTGAGGTTCAATCCCTGTTACTTACTGAGATTCAATCCCTGTCACTGACTGAGGGTCAATCCCTGTCACTGTCTGAGGGTCAATTCCTGTCAGTGACTGAGATTCAATCCCTGTCACTAACTGAGATTCAATCCCTGTCACTGACTGAGGCTCAATCCTTGTCACTGTAGGAGGATCAATACCTGTCACTGACTGAGGGTCAATCTCGGTCACTGACTGAGGTTCAATTCCTGTCACTGACTGAGGCTCAATCTCTGTCACTGACTGAGGTTCAATCCCTGTCACTGACTGAGATTCAATCCCTGTCACTGTCTGAGGGTCAATGCCAGTCACTGACTGAGTTTGAATCCCTGTCACTAACTGAGATTCAATCCCTGTCACTGACTGAGGTTCAATCCCTGTCACTGGCTGAGATTCAATCCCTGTCAATGACTGAGATTCAAAACTTGTCACTGACTGAGGTTCATTCCCTGTCACTGACGGAGGGTCAACCCCTGTCTCTGACTGAGGGTCAATCCCTGTCACTGACTGAGGTTCAATCCCTGTTACTTACTGAGATTCAATCCCTGTCACTGACTGTGGGTCAATCCCTGTCACTGACTGAGGTTCAATTCCTGTCACTTACTGAGGCTCAATCACTGTCACTGACTTAGGCTCAATCCCTGTCACTGACTGAGGTTCAATTCCTGTCACTGACTGAGATTCAATCCGTGTCACAGACTGAGATTCAATCCCTGTCACTGTCTGAGATTCAATCCCTTTCACTGACTGAGATTCAATCCCTGTCTCTGACTGAGGCTCAATCACTGTCACTGACGGAGGATCAATACCTGTCACTGACTGAGGGTCAATCCCTGTCACTGACTGAGGTTCAATTCCTGTCACTGTCTGAGGCTCAATCCCCGTCACTGACTGAGATTCAATCCCTGTCACTGACTGAGGTTCAATCCCTGTCACTGGCTGAGATTCAATCCCTGTCAATGACTGAGATTCAAAACTTGTCACTGACTGAGATTCAATCCTTGTCACTGACTGAGGTTCATTCCATGTCACTGACGGAGGATCAATCCCTGTCAAGGACTGAGGATCAATCCCTGTCACTGACTGAGGTTCAATCCCTGTTACTTACTGAGATTCAATCCCTGTCACTGTCTGAGATTCAATCCCTGTCACTGACTAAGGTTCAATCCCTGTCACTGAGATTCAGTTCCTGTCACTGTCTGAGGTTCAATCCCTGTCACTGATTGAGATTCAATCCCTGTCAGAATTGAGATTCAATCCCTGTCACTGACTGAGATTCAATCCCTGTCACGGACTGAGATTCAATCCCTGTCACTGACTGAGATTAAATCCCTGTCACTAACTGAGATTCAATCTCGGTCACGCTGCGATTCAATCCTTGTCACTGACTGAGGTTCATTCCATGTCACTGACGGAGGATCAATCCCTGTCAAGGACTGAGGGTCAATCCCTGTCACTGTCTGAGGTTCAATCCCTGTCAGTGACTGAGATTCAATCCCTGTCACTAACTGAGATTCAATCCCTGTCACTGACTGAGGGTCAATCCCTGTCACTGTCTGAGGGTCAATCCCTGTCAGTGACTGAGATTCAATCCCTGTCACTAACTGAGATTCAATCCCTGTCACTGACTGAGGCTCAATCCTTGTCACTGACGGAGGATCAATACCTGTCCCTGACTGAGGGTCAATCTCTGTTACTGACTGAGGTTCAATTCCTGTCACTGACTGAGGCTCAATCTCTGTCACTGACTGAGGTTCAATCCCTGTCACTAACGGAGATTCAATCCCTGTCACTGTCTGAGGGTCAATGCCAGTCACTGACGGAGATTGAATCCCTGTCACTAACTGAGATTCAATCCCTGTCACTGAATGAGGTTCAATCCCTGTCAATGACTGAGATTCAATCCTTGTCACTGACTGAGGTTCATTCCCTGTCACTGACGGAGGATCAATCCCTGTCACTGACTGAGGGCCAATCCCTGTCTATGACTGAGATTCAATCCTTGTCACTGACTGAGGTTCATTCCTTGTCTCTGACGGAGGATCAATCACTGTCAATGACTGAGGGTCAATCCCTGTCACTGACTGAGGTTCCATCCCTGTTACTTACTGAGATTCAATCCCTGTCACTGAGTGAGGCTCAATCCCTGTCACTGACTGAGGTTCAATCCCTTTCACTTACTGAGGCTCAATCACTGTCACTGACTTAGGCTCAATCCCTGTCACTGACTGAGGTTCAATTCCTGTCACTGACTGAGGTTCAATCCCTGTCACAGACTGAGATTCAATCCCTGTCACTGTCTGAGATTCAATCCCTGTCACTGACTGAGATTCAATCCCTGTCTCTGACTGAGGCTCAATCACTGTCACTGACGGAGGATCAATACCTGTCACTGACTGAGGGTCAATCCCTGTCACTGACTGAGGTTCAATTCCTGTCACTGACTGAGGCTCAATCCCCGTCACTGACTGAGATTCAATCCCTGTCACTAACTGAGGGTCAAAGCCTGTCACAGACTGAGATTCAATCCTTGTCACTTACCGAGGCTCAATCCCTGTCACTGAATGAGGCTCAATCCCCGTCACTGACTGAGATTCAATCCTTGTCACTGACTGAGGTTCATTCCCTGTCTCTGACGGAGGATCAATCCCTGTCACTGTCTGAGGGTCAATGCCAGTCACTGACTGAGTTCGAATCCCTGTCACTAACTGAGATTCAATCCCTGTCACTGACTGAGGTTCAATCCCTGTCACTGGCTGAGATTCAATCCCTGTCAATGACTGAGATTCAAAACTTGTCACTGACTGAGGTTCATTCCCTGTCACTGACGGAGGGTCAACCTCTGTCACTGACTAAGATTCAATCCCAGTCACTGACTGAGGTTCAATCCCTGTCACTGACTGAAGTTCAATCCCTGTCACTGAATGAGATTCAATCCCTGTCACTGTCTGAGGGTCAATGCCAGTCACTGACTGAGATTGAATCCCTGTCACTAACTGAGATACAATCCCTGTCGCTTACTGAGGCTCAATCCCTGTCACTGACTGAGGCTCAATCCCTGTCACTGACTGAGATTCAATCCCTGTCACAGACTGAGATTCAATCCCTGTCACTGTCTGAGATTCAATCCCTGTCACAGACTGAGATTCAATCCCTGTCACTGACGGAGGATCAATACCTGTCACTGACTGAGGGTCAATCTCTGTCACTGACGGAGGATCAATACCTTTCACTGACTGAGGGTCAATCCCTGTCACTGACTGAGGTTCAATTCCTGTCACTGACTGAGGTTCAATTCCTGTCACAGACTGAGATTCAATCCCTGTCACTGTCTGAGATTCAATCCCTGTCAAAGACTGAGATTCAATCCCTGTCACTGACTGATATTCAATCCTTGTCACTGACTGAGATTCAATGCCTGTCACAGACTGAGATGCAATCCTTGTCTCTGACTGAGGTTCATTCCATGTCACTGACGGAGGATCAATCCCTGTCAAGGACTGCGGGTCAATCCCTGTCACTGTCTGAGGTTCAATCCCTGTTACTTACTGAGATTCAATCCCTGTCACTGACTGAGGGTCAATCCCTGTCACTGTCTGAGGGTCAATTCCTGTCAGTGACTGAGATTCAATCCCTGTCACTAACTGAGATTCAATCCCTGTCACTGACTGAGGCTCAATCCTTGTCACTGTAGGAGGATCAATACCTGTCACTGACTGAGGGTCAATCTCGGTCACTGACTGAGGTTCAATTCCTGTCACTGACTGAGGCTCAATCTCTGTCACTGACTGAGGTTCAATCCCTGTCACTGACTGAGATTCAATCCCTGTCACTGTCTGAGGGTCAATGCCAGTCACTGACTGAGTTTGAATCCCTGTCACTAACTGAGATTCAATCCCTGTCACTGACTGAGGTTCAATCCCTGTCACTGGCTGAGATTCAATCCCTGTCAATGACTGAGATTCAAAACTTGTCACTGACTGAGGTTCATTCCCTGTCACTGACGGAGGGTCAACCCCTGTCTCTGACTGAGGGTCAATCCCTGTCACTGACTGAGGTTCAATCCCTGTTACTTACTGAGATTCAATCCCTGTCACTGACTGTGGGTCAATCCCTGTCACTGACTGAGGTTCAATTCCTGTCACTTACTGAGGCTCAATCACTGTCACTGACTTAGGCTCAATCCCTGTCACTGACTGAGGTTCAATTCCTGTCACTGACTGAGATTCAATCCGTGTCACAGACTGAGATTCAATCCCTGTCACTGTCTGAGATTCAATCCCTTTCACTGACTGAGATTCAATCCCTGTCTCTGACTGAGGCTCAATCACTGTCACTGACGGAGGATCAATACCTGTCACTGACTGAGGGTCAATCCCTGTCACTGACTGAGGTTCAATTCCTGTCACTGTCTGAGGCTCAATCCCCGTCACTGACTGAGATTCAATCCCTGTCACTGACTGAGGTTCAATCCCTGTCACTGGCTGAGATTCAATCCCTGTCAATGACTGAGATTCAAAACTTGTCACTGACTGAGATTCAATCCTTGTCACTGACTGAGGTTCATTCCATGTCACTGACGGAGGATCAATCCCTGTCAAGGACTGAGGATCAATCCCTGTCACTGACTGAGGTTCAATCCCTGTTACTTACTGAGATTCAATCCCTGTCACTGTCTGAGATTCAATCCCTGTCACTGACTAAGGTTCAATCCCTGTCACTGAGATTCAGTTCCTGTCACTGTCTGAGGTTCAATCCCTGTCACTGATTGAGATTCAATCCCTGTCAGAATTGAGATTCAATCCCTGTCACTGACTGAGATTCAATCCCTGTCACGGACTGAGATTCAATCCCTGTCACTGACTGAGATTAAATCCCTGTCACTAACTGAGATTCAATCTCGGTCACGCTGCGATTCAATCCTTGTCACTGACTGAGGTTCATTCCATGTCACTGACGGAGGATCAATCCCTGTCAAGGACTGAGGGTCAATCCCTGTCACTGTCTGAGGTTCAATCCCTGTCAGTGACTGAGATTCAATCCCTGTCACTAACTGAGATTCAATCCCTGTCACTGACTGAGGGTCAATCCCTGTCACTGTCTGAGGGTCAATCCCTGTCAGTGACTGAGATTCAATCCCTGTCACTAACTGAGATTCAATCCCTGTCACTGACTGAGGCTCAATCTTTGTCACTGACGGAGGATCAATACCTGTCCCTGACTGAGGGTCAATCTCTGTCACTGACTGAGGTTCAATTCCTGTCACTGACTGAGGCTCAATCTCTGTCACTGACTGAGGTTCAATCCCTGTCACTTACGGAGATTCAATCCCTGTCACTGTCTGAGGGTCAATGCCAGTCACTGACGGAGATTGAATCCCTGTCACTAACTGAGATTCAATCCCTGTCACTGAATGAGTTTCAATCCCTGTCAATGACTGAGATTCAATCCTTGTCACTGACTGAGGTTCATTCCCTGTCACTGACGGAGGATCAATCCCTGTCACTGACTGAGGGTCAATCCCTGTCAATGACTGAGATTCAATCCTTGTCACTGACTGAGGTTCATTCCCTGTCTCTGACGGAGGATCAATCCCTGTCAATGACTGAGGGTCAATCCCTGTCACTGACTGAGGTTCAATCCCTGTTACTTACTGAGATTCAATCCCTGTCACTGAGTGAGGCTCAATCCCTGTCACTGACTGAGGTTCAATCCCTTTCACTTACTGAGGCTCAATCCCTGTCACTGACTTAGGCTCAATCCCTGTCACTGACTGAGGTTCAATTCCTGTCACTGACTGAGGTTCAATCCCTGTCACAGACTGAGATTCAATCCCTGTCACTGTCTGAGATTCAATCCCTGTCACTGACTGAGATTCAATCCCTGTCTCTGACTGAGGCTCAATCACTGTCACTGACGGAGGATCAATACCTGTCACTGACTGAGGGTCAATCCCTGTCACTGACTGAGGTTCAATTCCTGTCACTGACTGAGGCTCAATCCCCGTCACTGACTGAGATTCAATCCCTGTCACTAACTGAGGGTCAAAGCCTGTCACAGACTGAGATTCAATCCTTGTCACTTACCGAGGCTCAATCCCTGTCACTGAATGAGGCTCAATCCCCGTCACTGACTGAGATTCAATCCTTGTCACTGACTGAGGTTCATTCCCTGTCTCTGACGGAGGTTCAATCCCTGTCACTGTCTGAGGGTCAATGCCAGTCACTGACTGAGTTTGAATCCCTGTCACTAACTGAGATTCAATCCCTGTCACTGACTGAGGTTCAATCCCTGTCACTGGCTGAGATTCAATCCCTGTCAATGACTGAGATTCAAAACTTGTCACTGACTGAGGTTCATTCCCTGTCACTGACGGAGGGTCAACCTCTGTCACTGACTAAGATTCAATCCCAATCACTGACTGAGGTTCAATCCCTGTCACAGACTGAAGTTCAATCCCTGTCACTGAATGAGATTCAATCCCTGTCACTGTCTGAGGGTCAATGCCAGTCACTGACTGAGATTGAATCCATGTCACTAACTGAAATTCAATCCCTGTCACTGACTGAGATTCAATCCCTGTCACAGACTGAGATTCAATCCCTGTCACTGTCTGAGATTCAATCCCTGTCACAGACTGAGATTCAATCCCTGTCACTGACGGAGGATCAATACCTGTCACTGACTGAGGGTCAATCTCTGTCACTGACGGAGGATCAATACCTGTCACTGACTGAGGGTCAATCCCTGTCACTGACTGAGGTTCAATTCCTGTCACTGACTGAGATTCAATCCTTGTCACAGACTGAGATTCAATCCCTGTCACTGTCTGAGATTCAATCCCTGTCAAAGACTGAGATTCAATCCCTGTCACCGACTGAGATTCAATCCCTGTCACTGACTGAGGTTCAATCCCTGTCACTGACTGAGGTTCAATGCCTGTCACAGACTGAGATGCAGTCCTTGTCACTGACTGAGGTTCATTCCATGTCACTGACGGAGGATCACTCCCTGTCAAGGACTGAGGGTCAATCCCTGTCACTGTCTGAGGTTCAATCCCTGTTATTTACTGAGATTCAATCCCTGTCACTGACTGAGGGTCAATCCCTGTCACTGTCTGAGGGTCAATTCCTGTCAGTGACTGAGATTCAATCCCTGTCACTAACTGAGATTCAATCCCTGTCACTGACTGAGGCTCAATCTTTGTCACTGACGGAGGATCAATACCTGTCACTGACTGAGGGTCAATCTCGGTCACTGACTGAGGTTCAATTCCTGTCACTGACTGGGGCTCAATCTCTGTCACTGACTGAGGTTCAACCCCTGTCACTGACAGAGTTTCAATCCCTGTCACTGCCTGAGGGTCAATGCCAGTCACTGACTGAGTTGGAATCCCTGTCACTAACTGAGATTCAATCCCTGTCACTGACTGAGGTTCAATCCCTGTCACTGGCTGAGATTCAATCCCTGTCAATGACTGAGATTCAATCCCTGTCAATGACTGAGGTTCATTCCCTGTCACTGACGGAGGATCAATCCCTGTCACTGACTGAGGGTCAATCCCTGTCACTGACTGAGGTTCAATCCCTGTTACTTACTGAGATTCAATCCCTGTCACTGTCTGAGATTCAATCCCTTTCTCTGACTGAGGCTCAATCCCTGTCACTGACTGAGGTACAATTCCTGTCACTGACTGAGATTCAATCCCTGTCACTGATTGAGATTCAATCCCTGTCTCTGACTGAGGCTCAATCACTGTCACTGACGGAGGATCAATACCTGTCACTGACTGAGGGTCAATCCCGGTCACTGACTGAGGTTCAATTCCTGTCACTGACTGAGGCTCAATCCCCGTCACTGACTGAGATTCAATCCCTGTCACTGACCGAGGTTCAATGCCTGTCACTGACTGAGGCTCAATCCCCGTCACTGACAGAGATTCAATCCTTGTCACTTACCGAGGCTCAATCCCTGTCACTGACTGAGGCTCAATCCCCGTCACTGACTGAGATTCCATACCTGTCACTGACTGAGGGTCAATCCCTGTCACTGACTGAGGTTCATTCCCCGTTGCTTACTGAGATTCAATCCCTGTCACTGACTGAGGGTCAATCTCTGTCACTGTCTGAGGGTCAATCCCTGTCAGTGACTGAGAATCAATCCCTGTCACTGACTGAAGTTCAATCCCGGTCACAGACAGAGATTCAATCCCTGTCACTGACTGAGATTCAATCCCTGCCACTAATTGAGATTCAATCCCTGTCACTGACTGAGATTCAATCCCTGTCACTGACGGAGGATCAATACCTGTCACTGACTGAGGCTCAATCTCTGTCACTGACTGAGATTCAATCCCTGTCACTGACTGAGGGTCAATGCCAGTCACTGACTGAGATTGAATCCCTGTCACTAACTGAGATTCAATCCCTGTCACTTACTGAGGCTCAATCCCTGTCACTGACTGAGGCTCAATCCCTGTCACTGACTGAGATTCAATCCCTGTCACAGACTGAGATTCAATCCCTGTCACTGTCTGAGATTCAATCCCTGTCACAGACTGAGATTCAATCCCTGTCACTGACGGAGGATCAATACCTGTCACTGACTGAGGGTCAATCTCTGTCACTGACGGAGGATCAATACCTGTCACTGACTGAGGGTCAATCCCTGTCACTGACTGAGGTTCAATTCCTGTCACTGACTGAGGTTCAATCCCTGTCACAGACTGAGATTCAATCCCTGTCACTGTCTGAGATTCAATCCCTGTCAAAGATTGAGATTCAATCCCTGTCACCGACTGAGATTCAATCCCTGTCACTGACGGAAGATCAATACCTGTCACTGACTGAGGTTCAATGCCTGTCACAGACTGAGATGCAATCCTTGTCACTGACTGAGGTTCATTCCATGTCACTGACGGAGGATCAATCCCTGTCAAGGACTGAGGGTCAATCCCTGTCTTTGTCTGAGGTTCAATCCCTGTTACTTACTGAGATTCAATCCCTGTCACTGACTGAGGGTCAATCCCTGTCACTGTCTGAGGGTCAATTCCTGTCAGTGACTGAGATTCAATCCCTGTCACTAACTGAGAATCAATCCCTGTCACTGACTGAGGCTCAATCCTTGTCACTGACGGAGGATCAATACCTGTCACTGACTGAGGGTCAATCTCGGTCACTGACTGAGGTTCAATTCCTGTCACTGACTGAGGTTCATCCCTGTCACTGACTGAGATTCAATCCCTGTCACTGTCTGAGGGTCAATGCCAGTCACTGACTGAGTTTGAATCCCTGTCACTAACTGAGATTCAATCCCTGTCACTGACTGAGGTTCAATCCCTGTCACTGGCTGAGATTCAATCCCTGTCAATGACTGAGATTCAATCCTTGTCACTGACTGAGGTTCATTCCCTGTCACTGACGAAGGATCAATCCCTGTCACTGACTGAGGGTCAATCCCTGTCACTGACTGAGGTTCAATCCCTGTTACTTACTGAGATTCAATCCCTGTCACTGACTGAGGGTCAATCCCTGTCACTGACTGAGGTTCAATCCCTTTCACTTACTGAGGCTCAATCACTGTCACTGACTTAGGCTCAATCCCTGTCACTGACTGAGGTTCAATTCCTGTCACTGACTGAGGTTCAATCCCTGTCACAGACTGAGATTCAATCCCTGTCACTGTCTGAGATTCAATCCCTGTCACTGACTGAGATTCAATACCTGTCACTGACTGAGGGTCAATCCCTGTCACTGACTGAGGTTCAATTCCTGTCACTGACTGAGGCTCAATCCCCGTCACTGACTGAGATTCAATCCCTGTCACTGACTGAGGTTCCATGCCTGTCACAGACTGAGATTCAATCCTTGTCACTTACCGAGGCTCAATCCCTGTCACTGAATGAGGCTCAATCCCCGTCACTGACTGAGATTCAATCCTTGTCACTGACTGAGGTTCATTCCCTGTCTCTGACGGAGGATCAATCCCTGTCAAGGACTGAGGGTCAATCCCTGTCACTGACTGAGGTTCAATCCCTGTTACTGACTGAGGGTCAATCCCTGTCACTGTCTGAGGGTCAATCCCTGTCAGTGACTGAGAATCAATCCCTGTCACTGACTGAAGTTCAATCCCGGTCACAGACAGAGATTCAATCCCTGTCACTGACTGAGATTCAATCGCTGTCACTAACTGAGATTCAATCCCTGTCACTGACTGAGGCTCAATCCTTGTCACTGACGGAGGATCAATACCTCTCACTGACTGAGGGTCAATCTCTGTCACTGACTAAGATTCAATCCCTGTCACTGACTGAGGGTCAGTACCGGTCATTGACTAATGTTCCATCCCAGTCACTGACTGAGGTTCAATCCCTGTCACTGAGTGAGGTTCAATCCCTGTCACTGAATGAGATTCAATCCCTGTCACTGTCTGAGGGTCAATGCCAGTCACTGACTGAGATTGAATCCCTGTCACTAACTGAGATTCAATCCCTGTCACTTACTGAGGCTCAATCCCTGTCACTAACTGAGGCTCAATCCCTGTCACTGACTGAGATTCAATCCCTGTCACAGACTGAGATTCAATCCCTGTCACTGTCTGAGATTCAATCCCTGTCACAGACTGAGATTCAATCCCTGTCACTGACGGAGGATCAATACCTGTCACTGACTGAGGGTCAATCTCTGTCACTGACGGAGGTTCAATTCCTGTCACTGACTGAGGTTCAATCCCTGTCACAGACTGAGATTCAATCCCTGTCACTGTCTGAGATTCAATCCATGTCAAAGACTGAGATTCAATCCCTGTCACCGACTGAGATTCAATCCCTGTCACTGACTGAGATTCAATCCCTGTCACTGACTGAGGTTCAATGCCTGTCACAGACTGAGATTCAATCCTTGTCACTGACTGAGGTTCATTCCCTGTCACTGACGGAGGATCAATCCCTGTCACTGACTGAGGGTCAATCTTTGTCACTGACTGAGGTTCAATCCCTGTTACTTACTGAGATTCAATCCCTGTCACTGACTGAGGTTCAATTCCTGTCACTTACTGAGTCTCAATCACTGTCACTGACTGAGGCTCAATCCCTGTCACTGACTGAGATTCAATCCCTGTCACTGTATGAGATTCAATCCTTGTCACAGACTGAGATTCAATGCCTGTCACTGTCTGAGATTCAATCCCTGTCACTGACTAAGGTTCAATCCCTGTCACTGACTGAGATTGAATCCCTGTCACTTACTGAGGATCAATCCCTGTCACTGACTGAGGGTCAATCCCTGTCACTGACTGAGATTGAATCTCTGTCACTAACTGAGATTCAATCCCTGTCACTTACTGAGGCTCAATCCCTGTCACTGACTGAGGCTCAATCCCTGTCACTGACTGACATTCAATCCCTGTCACAGACTGAGATTCAATCCCTGTCACTGTCTGAGATTCAATCCCTGTCACAGACTGAGATTCAATCCCTGTCACTGACGGAGGATCAATACCTGTCACTGACTGAGGGTCAATCTCTGTCACTGACGGAGGATCAATACCTGTCACTGACTGAGGGTCAATCCCTGTCAGTGACTGAGATTCAATCCCTGTCACTAACTGAGATTCAATCCCTGTCAATGACTGAGGCTCAATCTTTGTCACTGACGGAGGATCAATACCTGTCACTGACTGAGGGTCAATCTCGGTCATTGACTAATGTTCAATCCCTGTCACTGACTGAGATTCAATCCCTGTCACTGACTGAGGTTCAATCCCTGTCACTGTCTGAGATTCAATCTCTGTCACAGACTGAGATTCAATCCCTGTCACTGACTGAGATTCAATCCCTGTCACTGACTGAGGGTCAATCCCTGTCACTAACTGAGATTCAATCCCTGTCACTGACTAAGGTTCAATCCCTGTCACTGTCTGAGATTCAGTGCCTGTCACTGTCTGTGGTTCAATCCCTGTCACTGACTGAGATTCAATCCCTGTCACTGTCTGAGATTTAATCCCTGTCACAGACTGAGATTCAATCCCTGTCACAGACTGAGGGTCAATGCCAGTCACTGACTGAGATTGAATCCCTGTCACTAACTGAGATTCAATCCCTGTCACTTACTGAGGCTCAATCCCTGTCACTGACTGAGGTTCAATGCCTGTCACAGACTGAGATGCAATCCTTGTCACTGACTGAGGTTCATTCCATGTCACTGACGGAGGATCAAACCCTGTGAAGGAATGAGGGTCAATCCTTGTCACTGTCTGAGGTTCAATCCCTGTCACTTACTGAGATTCAATCCCTGTCACTGACTGAGGGTCAATCCCTGTCACTGTCTGAGGGTCAATCCCTGTCAGTGACTGAGATTCAATCCCTGTCACTAACTGAGATTCAATCCCTGTCACTGACTGAGGCTCAATCTTTGTCACTGACGGAGGGTCAATATATGTCACTGACTGAGGGTCAATCTCTGTCACTGACTGAGGTTCAATCCCTGTCACTGACAGAGATTCAATCCCTGTCACTGTCTGAGGGTCAATGCCAGTCACTGACTGAGTTTGAATCCCTGTCACTAACTGAGATTCAATCCCTGTCACTGACTGAGGTTCAATCCCTGTCACTGGCTGAGGGTCAATCCCTGTCAATGACTGAGATTCAGTCCTTGTCACTGACTGAGGTTCTTTCCCTGTCACTGACGGAGGATCAATCCCTGTCACTGACTGAGGGTCAATCCCTGTCACTGACTGAGGTTCAATCCCTGTTACTTACTGAGATTCAATCCCTGTCACTGACTGAGGTTCAATCCCTGTCACTTACTGAGGCTCAATCACTGTCACTGACTGAGGCTCAATCCCTGTCACTGACTGAGGTACAATTCCTGTCACTGACTGAGATTCAATCCCTGTCACAGACTGAGATTCAATCCCTGTCACTGTCTGAGATTCAATCCCTGTCTCTGACTGAGGCTCAATCACTGTCACTGACGGAGGATCAATACCTGTCACTGACTGAGGGTCAATCCCTGTCACTGACTGAGGTTCAATGCCTGTCACAGACTGAGATGCAATCCTTGTCACTGACTGAGGTTCATTCCATGTCACTGACGGAGGATCAAACCCTGTGAAGGAATGAGGGTCAATCCTTGTCACTGTCTGAGGTTCAATCCCTGTCACTTACTGAGATTCAATCCCTGTCACTGACTGAGGGTCAATCCCTGTCACTGTCTGAGGGTCAATCCCTGTCAGTGACTGAGATTCAATCCCTGTCACTAACTGAGATTCAATCCCTGTCACTGACTGAGGCTCAATCTTTGTCACTGACGGAGGATCAATATATGTCACTGACTGAGGGTCAATCTCTGTCACTGACTGAGGTTCAATCCCTGTCACTGACTGAGATTCAATCCCTGTCACTGTCTGAGGGTCAATGCCAGTCACTGACTGAGTTTGAATCCCTGTCACTAACTGAGATTCAATCCCTGTCACTGACTGAGGTTCAATCCCTGTCACTGGCTGAGGGTCAATCCCTGTCAATGACTGAGATTCAGTCCTTGTCACTGACTGAGGTTCTTTCCCTGTCACTGACGGAGGATCAATCCCTGTCACTGACTGAGGGTCAATCCCTGTCACTGACTGAGGTTCAATCCCTGTTACTTACTGAGATTCAATCCCTGTCACTGACTGAGGTTCAATCCCTGTCACTTACTGAGGCTCAATCACTGTCACTGACTGAGGCTCAATCCCTGTCACTGACTGAGGTACAATTCCTGTCACTGACTGAGATTCAATCCCTGTCACAGACTGAGATTCAATCCCTGTCACTGTCTGAGATTCAATCCCTGTCTCTGACTGAGGCTCAATCACTGTCACTGACGGAGGATCAATACCTGTCACTGACTGAGGGTCAATCCCTGTCACTGACTGAGGTTCAATTCCTGTCACTGACTGAGGCTCAATCCCCGTCACTGACTGAGATTCAATCCCTGTCACTGACCGAGGTTCAATGCCTGTCACTGACTGAGGCTCAATCCCCGTCACTGACAGAGATTCAATCCTTGTCACTTACCGAGGCTCAATCCCTGTCACTGACTGAGGCTCAATTCCCGTCACTGACTGAGATTCAATACCTGTCACTGACTGAGGGTCAATCCCTGTCACTGACTGAGGTTCAATCCCTGTTGCTTACTGAGATTCAATCCCTGTCACTGACTGAGGGTCAATCTCTGTCACTGTCTGAGGGTCAATCCCTGTCAGTGACTGAGAATCAATCCCTGTCACTGACTGAAGTTCAATCCCGGTCACAGACAGAGATTCAATCCCTGTCACTGACTGAGATTCAATCCCTGCCACTAATTGAGATTCAATCCCTGTCACTGACTGAGATTCAATCCCTGTCACTGACGGAGGATCAATACCTGTCACTGACTGAGGCTCAATCTCTGTCACTGACTGAGATTCAATCTCTGTCACTGACTGAGGGTCAATGCCAGTCACTGACTGAGATTGAATCCCTGTCACTAACTGAGATTCAATCCCTGTCACTTACTGAGGCACAATCCCTGTCACTGACTGAGTCTCAATCCCTGTCACTGACTGAGATTCAATCCCTGTCACAGACTGAGATTCAATCCCTGTCACTGTCTGAGATTCAATCCCTGTCACATACGGAGGATCAATACCTGTCACTGACTGAGGGTCAATCTCTGTCACTGACGGAGGATCAATACCTGTCACTGACTGAGGGTCAATCCCTGTCACTGACTGAGGTTCAATTCCTGTCACTGACTGAGGTTCAATCCCTGTCACAGACTGAGATTCAATCCCTGTCACTGTCTGAGATTCAATCCCTGTCAAAGATTGAGATTCAATCCCTGTCACCGACTGAGATTCAATCCCTGTCACTGACGGAGGATCAATACCTGTCACTGACTGAGGTTCAATGCCTGTCACAGACTGAGATGCAATCCTTGTCACTGACTGAGGTTCATTCCATGTCACTGACGGAGGATCAATCCCTGTCAAGGACTGAGGGTCAATCCCTGTCACTGTCTGAGGTTCAATCCCTGTTACTCACTGAGATTCAATCCCTGTCACTGACTGAGGGTCAATTCCTGTCAGTGACTGAGATTCAATCCCTGTCACTAACTGAGATTCAATCCCTGTCACTGACTGAGGCTCAATCCCTGTTACTTACTGAGGTTCAATCCCTTTCACTGACGGATGATCAATACCTGTCACTGACTGAGGGTCAATCTCGGTCACTGACAGAGGTTCAATTCCTGTCACTGACTGAGGTTCAATCCCTGTCACTGACTGAGATTCAATCCATGTCACTGTCTGAGGGTCAATGCCAGTCACTGACTGAGTTTGAATCCCTGTCACTAACTGAGATTCAATCCCTGTCACTGACTGAGGTTCAATCCTTGTCACTGGCTGAGATTCAATCCCTGTCAATGACTGAGATTCAATCCTTGTCACTGACTGAGGTTCATTCCCTGTCACTGACGGAGGATCAATCCCTGTCACTGACTGAGGGTCAATCCCTCTCACTGACTGAGGTTCAATCCCTGTTACTTACTGAGATTCAATCCCTGTCACTGACTGAGGGTCAATCCCTGTCACTAACGGAGATTCAATCCCTGTCACTGTCTGAGGGTCAATGCCAGTCACTGACGGAGATTGAATCCCTGTCACTAACTGAGATTCAATCCCTGTCACTGAATGAGGTTCAATCCCTGTCAATGACTGAGATTCAATCCTTGTCACTGACTGAGGTTCATTCCCTGTCACTGACGGAGGATCAATCCCTGTCACTGACTGAGGGTCAATCCCTGTCAATGACTGAGATTCAATCCTTGTCACTGACTGAGGTTCATTCCCTGTCTCTGACGGAGGATCAATCCCTGTCAATGACTGAGGGTCAATCCCTGTCACTGACTGAGGTTCAATCCCTCTTACTTACTGAGATTCAATCCCTTTCACTGAGTGAGGCTCAATCCCTGTCACTGACTGAGGTTCAATCCCTTTCACTTACTGAGGCTCAATCACTGTCACTGACTTAGGCTCAATCCCTGTCACTGACTGAGGTTCAATTCCTGTCACTGACTGAGGTTCAATCCCTGTCACAGACTGCGATTCAATCCCTGTCACTGTCTGAGATTCAATCCCTGTCACTGACTGAGATTCAATCCCTGTCTCTGACTGAGGCTCAATCACTGTCACTGACGGAGGATCAATCCCTGTCACTGACTGAGGTTCAATTCCTGTCACTGACTGAGGTTCAATCCCTGTCACAGACTGCGATTCAATCCCTGTCACTGTCTGAGATTCAATCCCTGTCACTGACTGAGATTCAATCCCTGTCTCTGACTGAGGCTCAATCACTGTCACTGACGGAGGATCAATCCCTGTCACTGACTGAGGTTCAATTCCTGTCACTGACTGAGGCTCAATCCCCGTCACTGACTGAGATTCAATCCCTGTCACAAAATGAGGGTCAATGCCTGTCACAGACTGAGATTCAATCCTTGTCACTTACCGAGGCTCAATCCCTGTCACTGAATGAGGCTCAATCCCCGTCACTGACTGAGATTCAATCCTTGTCACTGATTGAGGCTCAATCCCTGTCACTGACTGAGATTCAATACCTGTCACTGACTGAGGCTCAATCCCTGTCACTGACTGAGGTTCAATCCCTGTCACTTACTGAGGGTCAATCCCTGTCACTGACTGAGGCTCAATCCCTGTCACTGACTGAGATTCAATACCTGTCACTGACTGAGGCTCAATCCCTGTCACTGACTGAGGCTCAATCCCTGTCATTGACTGAGGCTCAATCCCTGTCACTGACTGAGATTCAATACCTGTCACTGACAGAGGCTCAATCCCTGTCACTAACTGAGATTCAATCCCTGTAACTGGCTGAGATTCAATCCCTGTCACTAACTGAGATTCAATCCCAGTCACTGACTGAGGCTCAATCCCTGTCACTGACTGTGATTCAATCCCTGTCACTGACTGAGGTTCAATCCCTGTCACAGACTGAGATTCAATCCCTGTCACTGTCTGAGATTCAATCCATGTCACTGACTGAGATTCAATCCATGTCACTGATTGAGGTTCAATCCCTGTCACTGGCTGAGATTCACTTCCTGTCACCTACTGAGGCTCAATCCCTGTCACTAACTGAGATTCAATCCCTGTCACTGACAGAGGTTCAATCCCTAACACTGACTGAGATTTAATTCCTGTCACTTATTGAGATTCAATTCCTGTCACTGACTGAGATAAAATCCCTGTCACTGACTGAGATTCAATTCCTGTCACTGACTGAGATTCAATCCCTGTCACTTACTGAGATTCAATTCCTGTCACTGAATGAGATTCAATCCCTGTCACTGACTGAAGTACAATCCCTGCGACTGAATGAGATTCAATTCCAGTCACTGACTGAGTTTCAATCCCTTTCACTAACTGAGTTTTGATCCCGGTCACTGACTGAGGCTCAATTCCTGTCACTGACTGAGATTCAATCCCTATCACTGACTGAGGTTCAATCCCTGTCACAGACTGAGATTCAATCCCTGTCACTGTCTGAGATTCAATCCCTGTCACTGACTGAGGTTAAATTCCTGTCACAGACTGAGATTCAATCACTGTTGTTGACTGAGGTTCAATCCCTGTCACTGGCTGAGATTCAATCCCTGTCACTGACTGAGGTTCAATCCCTGTCACTGACGTAGGTTCAATCCCTGTCACTGACTGAGGATCAAGCCCTGTCACTGACTGAGGTTCAATCACTGTCACTGACTGAGATTCAATCCCTGTCACTGACTGAGGGTCAATCTCGGTCAGTGACTAAGGATCAATCCCTGTCACTGACTGAGGTTCATTCCCTGTCACAGACTGAGATTCAGTCCCTGTCACTGTCTGAGATTCAATCCCTGTCACTGACTAAGGTTCAATCCCTGTCACTGACGGAGGTTCAATCCCAGTCACTAATTGAGATTCAATCCCTGTCACTGACTGAGGTTCAATCCTTGTCACTGATGGTGGTTCAATCCCTGTCACGGACTGAAATTCAATCCCTGTCACAAACTGAGATTCAATCCCTGTCACTGACTGAGATTCATTCCCTGTCACTGTCTGGGGGTCAATCCCAGTCACTGACTGAGATTCAATCCCTGTCACTAACTGAGATTCAATCCCTGTCACTGACTGAGATTCAATCCCTGTCACTGTCTGAGGCTCAATCCCTGTCACTGACTGAGGCTCAATCCCTGTCACTGACGGAGGTTCAATCCCTGTCACTAAATGAGGGTCAATCCCTGTCACTGACTGAGGTTCATTCCCTGTCACAGACTGAGATTCAGTCCCTGTCACTGACTGAGGTTCAATCACTGTCACTGACTGAGGTTCAATCCCTGTAAGTGGCTGAGATTCAATCCCTGTCACTGACTGAGGGTCAATGCCTGTCACTGACTGAGGTTCAATCCCTGTCACTGACGGAGGATCAATCCCTGTCCCTGACTGAGATTCAATTCCTGTCACTGACTGAGGTTCAATCCCTGTCACTGACTGAGGCTCAATCCCTGTCACTGACTGAGATTCAATACCTGTCACTGACGGAGGCTCAATCCCTGTCACTAACTGAGATTCAATCCCTGTAACTGGCTTAGATTCAATCCCTGTCACTAACTGAGATTCAATCGCAGTCACTAAATGAGGGTCAATCCGTGTCACTGACTGAGGTTCAATCCCTGTCACAGACTGAGATTCAATCCTTGTTACTGACTGAGGGTCAATCCCTGTCACTGACGGAGGATCAATTCCTGTCACTGACTGAGGGTCAATCCCTGTCACTGACTGAGGTTCAATCCCTGTCACTGACGGAGGATCAATCCCTGGCCCTGACTGAGATTCAATCCCTGGCACTGACTGAGGTTCAATCCCTGTCACTTACTGAGGCTCAATCCCTGTCACTGACTGAGGCTCAATCCCTGTCACTGACTGAGATTCAATACCTGTCACTGACTGAGATTCAATCCCTGTCACTGACTGAGGTTCAATCCCTGTCACTAACTGAGTCTCAATCCCTGTCACTGATTGAGGCTCAATCCCTGTCACTGACTGAGATTCAATTCCTGTCACTGACTGAGGCTCAATCCCTGTCACTGACTGAGGTTCAATCCCTGTCACTTACTGAGGGTCAATCGCTGTCACTGACTGAGGCTCAATCCCTGTCACTGACTGAGGCTCAATCCCTGTCACTGACTGAGGCTCAATCCCTGTCATTGACTGAGGCTCAATCACTGTCACTAACTGAGATTCAATCCCTGTAACTGGCTGAGATTCAATCCCTGTCACTAACTGAGATTCAATCCCTGTCACTGACTGAGGCTCAATCCCTGTCACTGACTGTGATTCAATCCCTGTCACTGACTGAGGTTCAATCCCTGTCACAGACTGAGATTCAATCCCTGTCACTGTCTGAGATTCAATCCCTGTCACTGACTGAGGTTCAATCACTGTCACTGATTGAGGTTCAATCCCTGTCACTGGCTGAGATTCACTTCCTGTCACGTACTGAGGCTCAATCCCTGTCACTAACTGAGATTCAATCCCTGTCACTGACAGAGGTTCAATCCCTAACACTGACTGAGATTTAATTCCTGTCACTTATTGAGATTCAATTCCTGTCACTGACTGAGATAAAATCCCTGTCACTGACTGAGATTCAATTCCTGTCACTGACTGAGATTCAATCCCTGTCACTTACTGAGATTCAATTCCTGTCACTGAATGAGATTCAATCCCTGTCACTGACTGAGATACAATACGTGTCACGGATTGAGGCGCAATCCCTGTCACTGACTGAGGCTCAAACCCTGTCACAGACTGAGGCTCAATCCCTGTCACGGATTGAGGCTCAATCCCTGTCACTGACTGTGGCTGACTCCCTGCCACTGACTGAGATTCAATCCCTGTCACTGACTGAGGTTCAATCCCTGTCACTGACTGAGGATCAATCCCTGTCACTGACTGAGGTTCAATCACTGTCACTGTCTGAGATTCAATCCCTGTCACTGACTGAGGGTCAATCCCTGTCACAGACTGAGATTCAATCCCTGTCACTGACTGAAATTCAATCCCTGTCACAAACTGAGATTCAATCCCTGTCACTGACTGAGATTCATTCCCTGTCACTGTCTGGGGGTCAATCCCAGTCACTGACTGAGATTCAATCCCTGTCACTAACGGAGATTCAATCCCTGTCACTGGCTGAGATTCAATCCCTGTCACTGTCTGAGGCTCAATCCCTGTCACTGACTGAGGCTCAATCCCTGTCACTGACGGAGGTTCAATCCCTGTCACTAAATGAGGGTCAGTCCCTGTCACTGACTGAGGTTCATTCCCTGTCACAGACTGAGATTCAGTCCCTGTCACTGACTGAGGTTCAATCACTGTCACTGACTGAGGTTCAATCCCTGTAAGTGGCTGAGATTCAATCCCTGTCACTGACTGAGGGTCAATGCCTGTCACTGACTGAGGTTCAATTCCTGTCACTGACGGAGGATCAATCCCTGTCCCTGACTGAGATTCAATTCCTGTCACTTACTGAGGCTCAATCCCTGTTACTGACTGAGGCTCAATCCCTGTCACTGACTGAGATTCAATACCTGTCACTGACTGAGGCTCAATCCCTGTCACTAACTGAGATTCAATCCCTGTAACTGGCTTAGATTCAATCCCTGTCACTGACTGAGGCTCAATCCCTGTCACTAACTGACATTCAATCCCTGTAACTGACTGAGGTTCAATCCCTGTCACTTACTGAGGCTCAATCACTGTCACAGACTGAGGCTCAACCCCTGTCACTGACTGAGATTCAATCCTTGTTACTGACTGAGGGTCAATGCCAGTCACTGACTGAGATTGAATCCCTGTCACTAACTGAGATTCAATCCCTCTCACTGACTGAGGTTCAATCCCTGTCACAGACTGAGATTCAATCCCTGTCACTGACTGAGGGTCAATACCGGTCATTGACTAATGTTCAATCCCAGTCACTGACTGAGGTTCAATCCCTGTCACAGACTGAGATTGCATCCCTGTCACTAACTGAGATTCAATCCCGGTCACTGACTGAGGGTCAATCCCTGTCACTGATTGAGATTCAATCCCAGTCACTGATTGAGATTCAATTCCAGTCACTGACGGAGATTCACTTCCTGTCACTGAATGAGGTTCAATCCCTGTCACTGACTGAGGGTCAATCCCTGTCACTATTTGAGGCTCAATCCCTGTCACTGACTGAGATTCAATTTCTGTCACTGATTGAGTTGCCGTACCTGTCACTGACAGAGATTCAATCCCTGTTACTGACTGAGGCTCAATCCCTGTCACTGACTGCGATTCAATCCCTGTCACAGACTGAGGTTGAAATCCCTGTCACTGACTGAGGCTCAATCCCTGTCACTAACTGAGATTAAATCCCTGTCACTAACTGAGATTCAATCCCAGTCACTGACTGAGGCTCAATCCCTGTCACTGACTGTGACTCAATCCCTGTCACTGACTGTGACTCAATCCCTGTCACAGACTGAGATTCAATCCTTGTCACTGTCCGAGATTCAATCCCTGTCACTGACGGAGATTCAATCCATGTCCCTGACTGAGGTTCAATCACTGTCACTGATTGAGGTTCAATCCCTGTCACTGACTGAGATTCAATCCCTGTCACTGACTGAGGTTCAATCCCTGTCACTAACTGAGTCTCAATCCCTGTCACTGATTGAGGCTCAATCCCTGTCACTGACTGAGATTCAATTCCTGTCACTGACTGAGGCTCAATCCCTGTCACTGACTGAGGTTCAATCCCTGTCACTTACTGAGGGTCAATCGCTGTCACTGACTGAGGCTCAATCCCTGTCACTGACTGAGGCTCAATCCCTGTCACTGACTGAGGCTCAATCCCTGTCATTGACTGAGGCTCAATCACTGTCACTAACTGAGATTCAATCCCTGTAACTGGCTGAGATTCAATCCCTGTCACTAACTGAGATTCAATCCCTGTCACTGACTGAGGCTCAATCCCTGTCACTGACTGTGATTCAATCCCTGTCACTGACTGAGGTTCAATCCCTGTCACAGACTGAGATTCAATCCCTGTCACTGTCTGAGATTCAATCCCTGTCACTGACTGAGGTTCAATCACTGTCACTGATTGAGGTTCAATCCCTGTCACTGGCTGAGATTCACTTCCTGTCACGTACTGAGGCTCAATCCCTGTCACTAACTGAGATTCAATCCCTGTCACTGACAGAGGTTCAATCCCTAACACTGACTGAGATTTAATTCCTGTCACTTATTGAGATTCAATTCCTGTCACTGACTGAGATAAAATCCCTGTCACTGACTGAGATTCAATTCCTGTCACTGACTGAGATTCAATCCCTGTCACTTACTGAGATTCAATTCCTGTCACTGAATGAGATTCAATCCCTGTCACTGACTGAGATACAATACGTGTCACGGATTGAGGCGCAATCCCTGTCACTGACTGAGGCTCAAACCCTGTCACAGACTGAGGCTCAATCCCTGTCACGGATTGAGGCTCAATCCCTGTCACTGACTGTGGCTGACTCCCTGCCACTGACTGAGATTCAATCCCTGTCACTGACTGAGGTTCAATCCCTGTCACTGACTGAGGATCAATCCCTGTCACTGACTGAGGTTCAATCACTGTCACTGTCTGAGATTCAATCCCTGTCACTGACTGAGGGTCAATCCCTGTCACAGACTGAGATTCAATCCCTGTCACTGACTGAAATTCAATCCCTGTCACAAACTGAGATTCAATCCCTGTCACTGACTGAGATTCATTCCCTGTCACTGTCTGGGGGTCAATCCCAGTCACTGACTGAGATTCAATCCCTGTCACTAACGGAGATTCAATCCCTGTCACTGGCTGAGATTCAATCCCTGTCACTGTCTGAGGCTCAATCCCTGTCACTGACTGAGGCTCAATCCCTGTCACTGACGGAGGTTCAATCCCTGTCACTAAATGAGGGTCAGTCCCTGTCACTGACTGAGGTTCATTCCCTGTCACAGACTGAGATTCAGTCCCTGTCACTGACTGAGGTTCAATCACTGTCACTGACTGAGGTTCAATCCCTGTAAGTGGCTGAGATTCAATCCCTGTCACTGACTGAGGGTCAATGCCTGTCACTGACTGAGGTTCAATTCCTGTCACTGACGGAGGATCAATCCCTGTCCCTGACTGAGATTCAATTCCTGTCACTTACTGAGGCTCAATCCCTGTTACTGACTGAGGCTCAATCCCTGTCACTGACTGAGATTCAATACCTGTCACTGACTGAGGCTCAATCCCTGTCACTAACTGAGATTCAATCCCTGTAACTGGCTTAGATTCAATCCCTGTCACTGACTGAGGCTCAATCCCTGTCACTAACTGACATTCAATCCCTGTAACTGACTGAGGTTCAATCCCTGTCACTTACTGAGGCTCAATCACTGTCACAGACTGAGGCTCAACCCCTGTCACTGACTGAGATTCAATCCTTGTTACTGACTGAGGGTCAATGCCAGTCACTGACTGAGATTGAATCCCTGTCACTAACTGAGATTCAATCCCTCTCACTGACTGAGGTTCAATCCCTGTCACAGACTGAGATTCAATCCCTGTCACTGACTGAGGGTCAATACCGGTCATTGACTAATGTTCAATCCCAGTCACTGACTGAGGTTCAATCCCTGTCACAGACTGAGATTGCATCCCTGTCACTAACTGAGATTCAATCCCGGTCACTGACTGAGGGTCAATCCCTGTCACTGATTGAGATTCAATCCCAGTCACTGATTGAGATTCAATTCCAGTCACTGACGGAGATTCACTTCCTGTCACTGAATGAGGTTCAATCCCTGTCACTGACTGAGGGTCAATCCCTGTCACTATTTGAGGCTCAATCCCTGTCACTGACTGAGATTCAATTTCTGTCACTGATTGAGTTGCCGTACCTGTCACTGACAGAGATTCAATCCCTGTTACTGACTGAGGCTCAATCCCTGTCACTGACTGCGATTCAATCCCTGTCACAGACTGAGGTTGAAATCCCTGTCACTGACTGAGGCTCAATCCCTGTCACTAACTGAGATTAAATCCCTGTCACTAACTGAGATTCAATCCCAGTCACTGACTGAGGCTCAATCCCTGTCACTGACTGTGACTCAATCCCTGTCACTGACTGTGACTCAATCCCTGTCACAGACTGAGATTCAATCCTTGTCACTGTCCGAGATTCAATCCCTGTCACTGACGGAGATTCAATCCATGTCCCTGACTGAGGTTCAATCACTGTCACTGATTGAGGTTCAATCCCTGTCACTGACTATGTTTCAATCCCTGTCACCGATTGAGGTTCAATCACTGTCACTGTCTGAGGGTCAATCCCAGTCACTGACAGAGATTCAATCCCTGTCACGAACTGAGATTCAATCCCTGTCACTGACTGAGGCTCAATCCGTGTCACTAACTGAGGCTCAATCCCTGTCACTGACTGAGATTCAAACCCTCTCACTGACTTAGGTTCCATCCCTGTCAGGAACTGAGATTCAATCCCTGTCACTGACTGAAATTCAATCCCTGTCACTGTCTGAGGGTCAATCCCAGTCACTGACTGAGATTCAATTGCAGTCACTAATTGAGATTCAATCCCTGTCACTGACTGAGATTCAATCCCTGTCACTGACTGTGGTTTAATCCCTGTCACAGACTGAGATTCAATCCCTGTCACTGACTGAGGTTCAATCCCTGTCACAAACTGAGATTCAATCCTTGTCACTGTCCGAGATTCAATCCCTGTCACTGACTGAGGTTCAATCACTGTCACTGATTGAGGTTCAATCCCTGTCACTGACTATGTTTCAATCCCTGTCACCGATTGAGGTTCAATCACTGTCACTGTCTGAGGGTCAATCCCAGTCACTGACAGAGATTCAATCCCTGTCACGAACTGAGATTCAATCCCTGTCACTGACTGAGGCTCAATCCGTTTCACTAACTGAGGCTCAATCCCTGTCACTGACTGAGATTCAAACCCTCTCACTGACTTAGGTTCCATCCCTGTCAGGAACTGAGATTCAATCCCTGTCACTGACTGAGGCTCAATCCCTGTCACTGACTGAAATTCAATCCCTGTCACTGTCTGAGGGTCAATCCCAGTCACTGACTGAGATTCAATTGCAGTCACTAATTGAGATTCAATCCCTGTCACTGACTGAGATTCAATCCCTGTCACTGACTGTGGTTTAATCCCTGTCACAGACTGAGATTCAATCCCTGTCACTGTCTGAGATTCAATCCCTGTCACTGACTGAGGTTCAATCCCTGTCACAGACTGAGATTCAATCCCTGTCACTGACTGAGATTCAATCCATGTCACAGACTGAGATTCAATCCCTGTCACTGACTGAGGGTCAATGCCTGTCACTGACTGAGGTTCAATTCCTGTCACTGACGGAGGATCAATCCCTGTCCCTGACTGAGATTCAATTCCTGTCACTTACTGAGGCTCAATCCCTGTTACTGACTGAGGCTCAATCCCTGTCACTGACTGAGATTCAATACCTGTCACTGACTGAGGCTCAATCCCTGTCACTAACTGAGATTCAATCCCTGTAACTGGCTTAGATTCAATCCCTGTCACTGACTGAGGCTCAATCCCTGTCACTAACTGACATTCAATCCCTGTAACTGACTGAGGTTCAATCCCTGTCACTTACTGAGGCTCAATCACTGTCACAGACTGAGGCTCAACCCCTGTCACTGACTGAGATTCAATCCTTGTTACTGACTGAGGGTCAATGCCAGTCACTGACTGAGATTGAATCCCTGTCACTAACTGAGATTCAATCCCTCTCACTGACTGAGGTTCAATCCCTGTCACAGACTGAGATTCAATCCCTGTCACTGACTGAGGGTCAATACCGGTCATTGACTAATGTTCAATCCCAGTCACTGACTGAGGTTCAATCCCTGTCACAGACTGAGATTGCATCCCTGTCACTAACTGAGATTCAATCCCGGTCACTGACTGAGGGTCAATCCCTGTCACTGATTGAGATTCAATCCCAGTCACTGATTGAGATTCAATTCCAGTCACTGACGGAGATTCACTTCCTGTCACTGAATGAGGTTCAATCCCTGTCACTGACTGAGGGTCAATCCCTGTCACTATTTGAGGCTCAATCCCTGTCACTGACTGAGATTCAATTTCTGTCACTGATTGAGTTGCCGTACCTGTCACTGACAGAGATTCAATCCCTGTTACTGACTGAGGCTCAATCCCTGTCACTGACTGCGATTCAATCCCTGTCACAGACTGAGGTTGAAATCCCTGTCACAGACTGAGGTTCAATCCCTATCACTGACTGAGGCTCAATCCCTGTCACTAACTGAGATTAAATCCCTGTCACTAACTGAGATTCAATCCCAGTCACTGACTGAGGCTCAATCCCTGTCACTGACTGTGACTCAATCCCTGTCACTGACTGTGACTCAATCCCTGTCACAGACTGAGATTCAATCCTTGTCACTGTCCGAGATTCAATCCCTGTCACTGACGGAGATTCAATCCATGTCCCTGACTGAGGTTCAATCACTGTCACTGATTGAGGTTCAATCCCTGTCACTGACTATGTTTCAATCCCTGTCACCGATTGAGGTTCAATCACTGTCACTGTCTGAGGGTCAATCCCAGTCACTGACAGAGATTCAATCCCTGTCACGAACTGAGATTCAATCCCTGTCACTGACTGAGGCTCAATCCGTGTCACTAACTGAGGCTCAATCCCTGTCACTGACTGAGATTCAAACCCTCTCACTGACTTAGGTTCCATCCCTGTCAGGAACTGAGATTCAATCCCTGTCACTGACTGAAATTCAATCCCTGTCACTGTCTGAGGGTCAATCCCAGTCACTGACTGAGATTCAATTGCAGTCACTAATTGAGATTCAATCCCTGTCACTGACTGAGATTCAATCCCTGTCACTGACTGTGGTTTAATCCCTGTCACAGACTGAGATTCAATCCCTGTCACTGACTGAGGTTCAATCCCTGTCACAAACTGAGATTCAATCCTTGTCACTGTCCGAGATTCAATCCCTGTCACTGACTGAGGTTCAATCACTGTCACTGATTGAGGTTCAATCCCTGTCACTGACTATGTTTCAATCCCTGTCACCGATTGAGGTTCAATCACTGTCACTGTCTGAGGGTCAATCCCAGTCACTGACAGAGATTCAATCCCTGTCACGAACTGAGATTCAATCCCTGTCACTGACTGAGGCTCAATCCGTTTCACTAACTGAGGCTCAATCCCTGTCACTGACTGAGATTCAAACCCTCTCACTGACTTAGGTTCCATCCCTGTCAGGAACTGAGATTCAATCCCTGTCACTGACTGAGGCTCAATCCCTGTCACTGACTGAAATTCAATCCCTGTCACTGTCTGAGGGTCAATCCCAGTCACTGACTGAGATTCAATTGCAGTCACTAATTGAGATTCAATCCCTGTCACTGACTGAGATTCAATCCCTGTCACTGACTGTGGTTTAATCCCTGTCACAGACTGAGATTCAATCCCTGTCACTGTCTGAGATTCAATCCCTGTCACTGACTGAGGTTCAATCCCTGTCACAGACTGAGATTCAATCCCTGTCACTGACTGAGATTCAATCCATGTCACAGACTGAGATTCAATCCCTGTCACTGACTGAGGGTCATTCCCTGTCACTGACTGAGTTTCAATCCTTGTCACTGATGGAGGTTCCATCCCTGTCACTGACTGAGATTCAATCCCTGTCACTAAGTGAGGTTCAATCCTTGTCACTGACTGAGATTCAATGCCTGTCACTGTCTGAGTGTCAATCACTGTCACTGACTGAGATTCAATCCCTGTCACTAACTGAGATTCAATCGCTGTCACTGACTGAGGCTCAATCCCTGTCACAGACTGAGATTCAATTCCTGTCACTGTCTGAGATTCAATCCCTGTCACTGACCAAGTTTCAATCCCTGTCACTGACTGAGATTCAATCCCTGTCACTGTCTGAGGGTCAATGCCAGTCACTGACTGAGATTCAATGCCTGTCACTGACTGAGATTCAATCCCGGTCACTGACTCAGGTTCAAGCCCTGTCACTACTGAGGCTCAATCCCTGTCATTGACTGAGAATCAATCACTGTCACAGACTGAGGCTCAATCCCTGTCACTGACTGAGTTTCAATCCTTGTCACTGATGGAGGTTCCATCCCTGTCACTGACTGAGATTCAATCGCTGTCACTAACTGAGGTTCAATCCCTGTCACAGACTGAGATTCAATCCCTGTCACTGACTGAGGGTCAATACCGGTCATTGACTAATGTTCAATCCCAGTCACTGACTGAGGTTCAATCCCTGTCACAGACTGAGATTCAATTCCTGTCACTGTCTGAGATTCAATCCCTGTCACTGACCAAGTTTCAATCCCTGTCACTAACTGAGATTCAATCCCTGTCACTGACTGAGGGTCAATCCCTGTCACTGATTGAGATTCAATCCCAGTCACTGATTGAGATTCAACTCCAGTCACTGACGGAGATTCACTTCCTGTCACTGAATGAGATTCAATCCCTGTCACTGACTGAGGGTCAATCCCTGTCACTATTTGAGGCTCAATCCCTGTCACTGACTGAGATTCAATTTCTGTCACTGATTGAGTTGCCGTACCTGTCACTGACTGAGATTCAATCCCTGTTACTGACTGAGGGTCAATCCCTGTCACTATTTGAGGCTCAATCCCTGTCACTGACTGAGATTCAATTTCTGTCACTGATTGAGTTGCCGTACCTGTTACTGACTGAGGCTCAATCCCTGTCACTGACTGCGATTCAATCCCTGTCACAGACTGAGGTTGAATCCCTGTCACAGACTGAGGTTCAATCCCTATCACTGACTGAGGCTCAATCCCTGTCACTAACTGAGATTAAATCCCTGTCACTAACTGAGATTCAATCCCAGTCACTGACTGAGGCTCAATCCCTGTCACTGACTGAGGCTCAATCCCTGTCACTGACTGTGTCTCAATCCCTGTCACTGACTGAGGTTCAATCCCTGTCACAGACTGAGATTCAATCCTTGTCACTGTCCGAGATTCAATCCCTGTCACTGACGGAGATTCAATCCATGTCTCTGACTGAGGTTCAATCACTGTCACTGATTGAGGTTCAATCCCTGTCACTGACTATGTTTCAATCCCTGTCACCGATTGAGGTTCAATCACTGTCACTGTCTGAGGGTCAATCCCAGTCACTGACAGAGATTCAATCCCTGTCACGAACTGAGATTCAATCCCTGTCACTGACTGAGACTCAATCCGTGTCACTAACTGAGGCTCAATCCCTGTCACTGACTGAGATTCAAACCCTCTCACTGACTTAGGTTCCATCCCTGTCAGGAACTGAGATTCAATCCCTGTCACTGACTGAGGCTCAATCCCTGTCACTGACTGAAATTCAATCCCTGTCACTGTCTGAGGGTCAATCCCAGTCACTGACTGAAATTCAATTGCAGTCACTAATTGAGATTCAATCCCTGTCACTGACTGAGATTCAATCCCTGTCACTGACTGAGGTTCAATCCCTGTCACAGACTGAGATTCAATCCTTGTCACTGTCCGAGATTCAATCCCTGTCCCTGACTGAGGTTCAATCACTGTCACTGATTGAGGTTCAATCACTGTCACTGTCTGAGGGTCAATCCCAGTCACTGACAGAGATTCAATCCGTGTCACTAACTGAGGCTCAATCCCTGTCACAGACTGAGATTCAATCCCTGTCACTGTCTGAGATTCAATCCCTGTCACTGACTGAGGTTCAATCCCTGTCACAGACTGAGATTCAATCACTGTCACTGACTGAGATTCACTCCCTGTCACTGACTGAGATTCAATCCATGTCACAGACTGAGATTCAATCCCTGTCACTGGCTGAGATTCTCTTCCTGTCACTGACTGAGGTTCAATCCCTGTCACTGACTGAGGGTCAATCCCTGTCACTGACTGAGTTGCAATCCTTGTCACTAAGTGACATTCAATCCCTGTCACTGACTGAGATTCAATGCCTGTCACTGTCTGAGTGTCAATCCCAGTCACTGACTGAGGCTCAATCCCTGTCACTAACTGAGATTCAATCCCTGTAACTGGCTGAGATTCAATCCCTGTCACTGACTGAGGCTCAATCCCTGTCACTGACTGAGGGTCAATCCCTGTCACTGACGGAGGATCAATTCCTGTCACTGACTGAGGATCAATCCCTGTCCCTGAGTGAGATTCAATCCCTGTCACTGACTGAGGTTCAATCCCGGTCACTTACTGAGGCTCAATCCCTGTCACTGACTGAGGCTCAATCCCTGTCACTGACTGATTTTCAATACCTGTCACTGACTGAGATTCAATCCCTGTCACTGAATGAGGTTCAATCCCTGTCACTTACTGAGGCTCAATCCCTGTCACTGACTGAGGCTCAATCCCTGTCACTGACTGAGATTCAATACCTGTCACTGACTGAGATTCAATACCTGTCACTAATGGAGGCTCAATCCCTGTCACTAACTGAGATTCAATCCCTGAAACTGGCTGAGATTCAATCCTTGTCACTGACTGAGGGTCAATCCCTGTCACTGCCTGAGGCTCAATCGCTGTCACTTACTTAGGCTCAATCCGTGTCACTGACTGAGGCTCAATCCATGTCACTGACTGAGATTCAATCCCTATCACTGACTGAGGTTAAATCCCTGTCACTGACTGAGATTCAATCCCTGTCACTGACAAAGGTCCAATCCCTGTCACTGCCTGAGATTCAATCCCCGTCACTGACTAAGGTTCAATACCTGTCACTGACGGAGTTTCAATCCCTGTCACTGATTGAGATTCAATCCCTGTCACTGACTGAGGGTCAATCCCTGTCACTGACTGAGGTTCATTCCCTGTCACAGACTGAGATTCAGTCCCTGTCACTGACTGAGATTCAATCCCTGTCACTGACTGAGGGTCAATGCCTGTCACTGATGGAGGATCAATTCCTGTCACTGACTGAGGGTCAATGCCTGTCACTGACTGAGGTTCAATCCCTGTCACTGACGGAGGATCAATCCCTGTCCCTGACTGAGATTCAATCCCTGTCACTTACTGAGGCTCAATCCCTGTCACTGACTGAGGCTCAATTCCTGTCACTGACTGAGATTCAATACCTGTCACTGACTGAGGCTCAATCCCTGTCACTAACTGAGATTCAATCCCTGTAACTGGCTTAGATTCAATCCCTGTCACTGACTGAGGGTCAATCCCTGTCACTAACTGACATTCAATCCCTGTAACTGACTGAGGTTCAATCCCTGTCACTGACTGAGATTCAATCCCTGTCACTGACTGAGGTTCAATCCCTGTCACTGATGGAGGATCAATTCCTGTCACTGACTGAAGGTCAATCACTGTCACTGACTGAGGTTCAATCCCTGTCACTGATGGAGGTTCAATCCCTGTCACTAAATGAGGGTCAATCCGTGTCACTGACTGAGGTTCAATCCCTGTCACAGACTGAGATTCAATCACTGTCACTGACTGAGGTTCAATCCCTGTAAGTGGCTGAGATTCAATCCTTGTCACTGACTGAGGGTCAATCCCTGTCACTGACGGAGGATCAATTCCTGTCACTGACTGAGGGTCAATCCCTGTCACTGACTGAGGATCAATCCGTCTCAATGACGGAGGATCAATCCCTGTCCCTGACTGAGATTCAATCCCTGTCAGTGACTGAGGGTCAATGCCAGTCACTGACTGAGATTGAATCCCTGTCACTAACGGAGATTCAATCCCTCTCACTGACTGAGGGTCAATCCCTGTCACAGACTGAGATTCAATCCCTGTCACTGACTGAGGGTCAATACCGGTCATTGACTAATGTTCAATCCCAGTCACTGACTGAGAATCAATCCCTGTCACAGACTGAGATTCAATTCCTGTCACTGTCTGAGATTCAGTCCCTGTCACTGACCAAGGTTCAATCCCTGTCACTGACTGAGATTCAATTCCTGTCACTGTCTGAGATTCAGTCCCTGTCACTGACCAAGGTTCAATCCCTGTCACAGACTGAGGGTCAATCCCTGTCACTGATTGAGATTCAATCCCTGTCACTGATTGAAATTCAATTCCAGTCACTGACGGAGATTCACTTCCTGTCACTGAATGAGATTCCATCCCTGTCACTGACTGAGGGTCAATCCCTGTCACTATTTGAGGCTCAATCCCTGTCACTGACTGAGATTCAATTCCTGTCACTGATTGAATTGCCGTACCTGTCACTGATTGAGATTCAATCCCTGTTACTGACTGAGGCTCAATCCCTGTTACTGATTGAGGCTCAATCCCTGTCACTGACTGAGATACAATCCCTGTCACTGACTGAGATTCAATCCCTGTCACAGACTGAGATTGAATCCCTGTCACTGACTGAGATTCAATCCCTGTCACTGAGGGAGGCTCAATCCCAGTCACTGACTGAGGATCGATCCCTGTCACTGATTGAGGCTCAATCCCTGTCACTGACTGCGATTCAATCCCTCTCACAGACTGAGGTTGAATCCCTGTCACAGACTGAGGTTCAATCCCTATCACTGACTGAGGTGCAATCGCTGTAAGTGGCTGAGATTCAATCCCTGTCACTGACTGAGGGTCAATCCCTGTCACTGACGGAGGATCAATTCCTGTCACTGACTGAGGGTCAATCCCTGTCACTGACTGAGGTTCAATCCCTGTCACTTACTGAGGCTCAATCCCTGTCACTGACTGAGGCTCAATCCCTGTCACTGACTGAGAATCAATACCTGTCACTGACTAAGGCTCAATCCCTGTCACTGACTGAGGCTCAATCCCTGTCACTGACTGAGATTCAATACCTGTCACTGACGGATGCTCAATCCCTGTCACTAACTGAGATTCAATCCCTGTAACTGGCTGAGATTCAATCACTGTCACTTACTGAGATTCAATCCCAGTCACTGACTGAGGCTCAATCCCTGTCACTGATTGAGATTCTATACCTGTCACTGACCGATGCTCAATCCCTGTCACTAACTGAGATTCAATCCCTGTAACTGGCTGAGATTCAATCCCTGTCACTAACTGAGATTCAATCCCAGTCACTGACTGAGGCTCAATCCCTGTCACTGATTGAGATTCAATCCCTGTCACTGACTGAGGTTCAATCCTTGTCACTGATGGTGGTTCAATCCCTGTCACTGACTGAAATTCAATCCCTGTCACAAACTGAGATTCAATCCCTGTCACTGACTGAGATTCATTCCCTGTCACTGTCTGGGGGTCAATCCCAGTCACTGACTGAGATTCAATCCCTGTCACTTACTGAGATTCAATCCCTGTCACTGACTGAGATTCAATCCCTGTCACTGTCTGAGGCTCAATCCCTGTCACTGACTTAGGCTCAATCCCTGTCACTGACGGAGGTTCAATCCCTGTCACTAAATGAGGGTCAATCCCTGTCACTGACTGAGGTTCATTCCCTGTCACAGACTGAGATTCAGTCCCTGTCACTGACTGAGGTTCAATCACTGTCACTGACTGAGGTTCAATCCCTGTAAGTGGCTGAGATTCAATCCCTGTCACTGACTGAGGGTCAATGCCTGTCACTGATGGAGGATCAATTCCTGTCACTGACTGAGGGTCAATGCCTGTCACTGACTGAGGTTCAATCCCTGTCACTGACGGAGGATCAATCCCTGCCCCTGACTGAGATTCAATTCCTGTCACTTACTGAGGCTCAATCCCTGTCACTAACTGACATTCAATCCCTGTAACTGACTGAGGTTCAATCCCTGTCACTTACTGAGGCTCAATCACTGTCACTGACTGAGGCTCAATCCCTGTCACTGACTGAGATTCAATCCTTGTCACTGACTGAGGGTCAATGCCAGTCACTGACTGAGATTGAATCCCTGTCACTAACTGAGATTCAATCCCTCTCATTGACTGAGGTTCAATCCCTGTCACAGACTGAGATTCAATCCCTGTCACTGACTGAGGTTCAATCCTTGTCACTGATGGTGGTTCAATCCCTGTCACTGACTGAAATTCAATCCCTGTCACAAACTGAGATTCAATCCCTGTCACTGACTGAGATTCATTCCCTGTCACTGTCTGGGGTCAATCCCAGTCACTGACTGAGATTCAATCCCTGTCACTAACTGAGATTCAATCCCTGTCACTGACTGAGATTCAATCCCTGTCACTGTCTGAGGCTCAATCCCTGTCACTGACTGAGGCTCAATCCCTGTCACTGACTGAGGTTCAATCCCTGTCACTAAATGAGGGTCAATCCCTGTCACTGACTGAGGTTCATTCCCTGTCACTGACTGAGATTCAGTCCCTGTCACTGACTGAAATTCAATCCCTGTCACTGACTGAGGGTCAATGCCTGTCACTGATGGAGGATCAATTCCTGTCACTGACTGAGGGTCAATGCCTGTCACTGACTGAGGTTCAATCCCTGTCACTGACGGAGGATCAATCCCTGCCCCTGACTGAGATTCAATTCCTGTCACTTACTGAGGCTCAATCCCTGTCACTAACTGACATTCAATCCCTGTAACTGACTGAGGTTCAATCCCTGTCACTTACTGAGGCTCAATCACTGTCACTGACTGAGGCTCAATCCCTGTCACTGACTGAGATTCAATACTTGTCACTGACTGAGGGTCAATGCCAGTCACTGACTGAGATTGAATCCCTGTCACTAACTGAGATTCAATCCCTCTCACTGACTGAGGTTCAATCCCTGTCACAGACTGAGATTCAATCCCTGTCACTGACTGAGGGTCAATACCGGTCATTGACTAATGTTCAATCCCAGTCACTGACTGAGAATCAATCCCTGTCACAGACTGAGATTCAATTCCTGTCACTGTCTGAGATTCAGTCCCTGTCACTGACCAAGGTTCAATCCCTGTCACTGACTGAGATTCAATTCCTGTCACTGTCTGAGATTCAGTCCCTGTCACTGACCAAGGTTCAATCCCTGTCACAGACTGAGATTCAATCCCAGGCACTGATTGAGATTCAATTCCAGTCACTGACGGAGATTCACTTCCTGTCACTGAATGAGATTCCATCCCTGTCACTGACTGAGGGTCAATCCCTGTCACTATTTGAGGCTCAATCCCTGTCACTGACTGAGATTCAATTCCTGTCACTGATTGAGTTGCTGTACCTGTCACTGATTGAGATTCAATCCCTGTTACTGACTGAGGCTCAATCCATGTTACTGATTGAGGCTCAATCCCTGTCACTGACTGAGATACAATCCCTGTCACTGACTGAGATACAATCCCTGTCACAGACTGAGATTGAATCCCTGTCACTGACTGAGATTCAATCCCTGTCAGTGTGGGAGGCTCAATCCCAGTCACTGACTGAGGATCAATCCCTGTCAGTGATTGAGGCTCAATCCCTGTCACTGACTGCGATTCAATCCCTCTCAAAGACTGAGGTTCAATCCCTATCACTGACTGAGGTGCAATCGCTGTAAGTGGCTGAGATTCAATCCCTGTCACTGACTGAGGGTCAATGCCTGTCACTGACGGAGGATCAATTCCTGTCACTGACTGAGGGTCAATCCCTGTCACTGACTGAGGTTCAATCCCTGTCAGTGACGGAGGATCAATCCCTGTCCCTGACTGAGATTCTATCCCTGTCACTGACTGAGGTTCAATCCCTGTCACTTACTGAGGCCCAATCCCTGTCACTGATTGAGGCTCAATCCCTGTCACTGATTGAGGCTCAATCCCTGTCACTGACTGAGGCTCAATCCCTGTCACTGACTGAGAATCAATACCTGTCACTGACTGAGGCTCAATCCCTGTCACTGACTGAGGCTCAATCCCTGTCACTGACTGAGATTCAATACCTGTCACTGACGGATGCTCAATCCCTGTCACTAACTGAGATTCAATCCCTGTAACTGGCTGAGATTCAATCCCTGTCACTAACTGAGATTCAATCCCAGTCACTGACTGAGGCTCAAACCCTGTCACTGACTGTGATTCAATCCCTGTCACTGACTGAGGTTCAATCCCTGTCACTGACTGAGGTTCAATCCCTGTCACAGACTAAGATTCAATCCCTGTCACTGTCTGAGATTCAATCCCTGTCACTGTCTGAGATTCAATCCATGTCACTGACTGAGGTTCAATCACTGTCACTGATTGAGGTTCAATCCCTGTCACTGGCTGAGATTCACTTCCTGTCACCTACTGAGGCTCAATCCCTGTCACTAACTGAGTTTCAATCCCTGTCACTGACAGAGGTTCAATCCCTAACACTGACTGAGATTTAATTCCTGTCACTTACTGAGATTCAATTCCTGTCACTGACTGAGATAAAATCCCTGTCACTGAGATTCAATTCCTGTCAATGATTGAGATTCAATCCCTGTCACTTACTGAGATTCAATTCCTGTCACTGAATGAGATTCAATCCCTGTCACTGACTGAAGAACAATCCCTGTGACTGAATGAGATTCAATTCCAGTCACTGATTGAGATTCAATCCCTGTCACTGACTGCGATTCAATCATAGTCACTGACTGAGTTTCAATCCCTGTCACTGACTGAGGCTCAATCCATGTCACTGATTGAGATTCAATCACTGTACTGACTGAGGTTCAATCCCTGTCACTGACTGAGGCTCAATCCCTGTCACTGATTGAGATTCAATCGCTGTCACTGACTGAGGGATAATCCCTGTAACTATTTGTGGCTCAATCCCTGTCAGTGAATGAGGTTCAATCCCTGTCACTTACTGAGGCTCAATCACTGTCACTGACTGAGGCTCAATCCCTGTCACTGACTGAGATTCAATCCCTGTCACTGACTGAGGGTCAATACCGGTCATTGACTAATGTTCAATCCCAGTCACTGACTGAGGTTCAATGCCTGTCACAGACTGAGATTCAATTCCTGTCACTGTCTGAGATTCAATCCCTGTCACTGACCAAGGTTCAATCCCTGTCACTGACTGAGATTCAATCCCTGTCACTGTCTGAGGGTCAATGCCAGTCACTGACTGAGATTGCATCCCTGTCACTAACTGAGATTCACTCCCTGTCACTGACTGAGGTTCAATCCCTGTCCCTTACTGAGTTTCAATCCCTGTCACTGACTGAGGGTCAATCCCTGTCACTGATTGAGATTCAATCCCAGTCACTGATTGAGATTCAATCCCAGTCACTGACGGAGATTCACTTCCTGTCACTGAATGAGATTCAATCCCTGTCACTGACTGAGGGTCAATCCCTGTCTCTATTTGAGGCTCAATCCCTGTCACTGACTGAGATTCAATTCCTGTCACTGATTGAGTTGCCGTACCTGTCACTGACTGAGATTCAATCCCTGTTACTGACTGAGGCTCAATCCCTGTTACTGATTGAGGCTCAATCCCTGTCACTGACTGAGATACAATCCCTGTCACTGACTGAGATTCAATCCCTGTCACAGACTGAGATTGAATCCCTGTCACTGACTGAGATTCAATCCCTGTCACTGATTGAGGCTCAATCCCTGTCACTGACTGCGATTCTATCCCTGTCACAGACTGAGGTTGAATCCCTGTCACAGACTGAGGTTCAATCCCTATCACTGACTGAGGTTCAATCGCTGTCACTGACTCATGTTCAATCACTGTCACAGACTGAGGTTGAATCCCTGTCACTGACTGATGTTCAATCCCACTCAATGACTGAGATTCAATCCTGTCACTGACTGAATTTCAATCCCTGTTACTGACTGAGATTCAATCCCTGTCACTGACTGAGATTCAATCCCTGTCAATGACTGAGATTCCATTCCTATCACTATCTGAGCGTCAATCCCTGTAACAGATTTAGATTCAAACCCTGTCACTGACTGAGGTTGAATCCCTGTCATTGGCTGAGATTCAATTTCTGTCACTGACTGAGATTCAATCCCTGTCACTGACTGCGATTCATACCAGTCACTGACTGAGTTTTAATCCCTGTCACTGACTGAGATTCAATCCCTGTCACTGACTGAGGTTCAATCCCTGTCACTGACTAAGGTTCAATCCCTGTCACTGACTGAGGCTCAATCCCTGTCACTGACTGAGGTTCAATCCCTGTCACAGACTGAGATTCAATCCTTGTCACTGTCCGAGATTCAATCCCTGTCACTGACGGAGATTCAATCCATGTCCCTGACTGAGGTTCAATCACTGTCACTGATTGAGGTTCAATCCCTGTCACTGACTATGTTTCAATCCCTGTCACCGATTGAGGTTCAATCACTGTCACTGGCTGAGTGTCAATCCCAGTCACTGACAGAGATTCAATCCCTGTCACGAACTGAGATTCAATCCCTGTCACTGACTGAGGCTCAAACCGTGTCACTAACTGAGGCTCAATCCCTGTCACTGACTGAGATTCAAACCCTCTCACTGACTTAGGTTCCATCCCTGTCAGGAACTGAGATTCAATCCCTGTCACTGACTGAGATTCAATCCCTGTCACTAAGTGAGATTCAATCCCTGTCACTGACTGAGAGTCAATGCCTGTCACTGTCTGAGTGTCAATCCCAGTCACTGACTGAGATTCAATCCCTGTCACTAACTGATATTCAATCTCTGTCACAGACTGAGATTCAATCCCTGTCACTGTCTGAGATTCAATCCCTGTCACTGACTGAGGTTCAATCCCTGTCACAGACTGAGATTCAATCACTGTCACTGACTGAGGTTCAATCACTGTCACTGGCTGAGATTCAATCCCTGTCACTGACTAAGGTTCAATCCCTGTCACTGACGTAGGTTCAATCCCTGTCACTGACTGAGGTTCAATCCCTGTCACTGTCTGAGATTCAATCCCTGTCACTGACTGAGATTCAATCCCTGTCACTGCCTGAGGGTCAATCCCAGTCACTGACTGAGATTCAAACCGTGTCTCTAACTGAGGTTTAATCCCTGTCACAGACTGAGATTCCATCCCTGTCACTGTCTGAGATTCAATCCCTGTCACTGACTGAGGTTCAATCCCTGTCACAGACTGAGATTCAATCACTGTCACTTACTGAGGTTCAATCCCTGTCACTGGCTGAGATTCAATCCCTGTCACTGACTAAGGTTCAATCCCTGTCACTGACGTAGGTTCAATCCCTGTCACTGACTGAGGTTCAATCCCTGTCACTGACTGAGGTTCAATCCCTGTCACTGTCTGAGATTCAATCCCGGTCACTGACTGAGTGTCAATCCCAGTCAGTGACTAAGGATCAATCCCTGACACTGACTGAGGTTCATTCCCTGTCACAGACTGGGATTCAGTCCCTGTCACTGTCTGAGATTCAATCCCTGTCACTGACTGAGATTCAATCCCTGTCACTGTCTGAGGGTCAATCCCTGTCACTGACTGAGATTCAATCCCTGTTACTGTCTGAGGGTCAATCCCTGTCACTGTCTGAGATTCAATCCCTGTCACTGACTGAGGTTCAATCCATGTCACTGATTGAGGTTCAAACCCTGTCACTGACTGAGATTCAATCCTTGACATTGACTGAGGTTCAATCCCTGTCACTGAGGAAGGTTCAATCCCTGTCACTGACTGAGGGTCAATCCCTGTCACTAACTGAGGCTCAATCACTGTCACTTACTTAGGCTCAATCCGTGTCACAGACTGAGGCTCAATCCCTGTCACTGTCTGAGGGTCAATCCCAGTCACTGACTGAGATTCAATCCCTGTCACTGACGGAGGTTCAATCCCTGTCACTGATTGAGATTCAATTCCTGTCACTGACTGAGGTTCAATCCCTGTCACTGACTGAGATTCAATCCCATTTCGCTAACTGAGATTCAATGCCTGTCACTGACTGAGGTTCAATCCCTGTCTCTGATCGAGGTTCAATCCCTGTCACTGATTGAGATTCAATCCCTGTCACTGTCTTAGGGTCAATCCCAGTCACTGACTGAGATTCACTCCCTATCACTAACTGTGTTTCACTCCCTGTCACTGACTGAGGCTCAATCCCTGTCACTGACTGAGATTCAATCCCTATCACTGACTGAGGTTCCATCCCTGTCACAGACTGAGATTCAATCCCTGTCACTGTCTGAGATTCAATCCCTGTCACTGACTGAGTTTCAATCCCTGTCACAGACTGAGATTCAATCCCTGTCACTGGCTGAGATTCAATCCCTGTCACTGACTAAGGTTCAATCCCTGTCACTGACGTAGGTTCAATCCCTGTCACTGACTGAGGTTCAATTCCTGTCACTGACTGAGGTTCAATCCCTGTCACTGTCTGAGATTCAATCCCTGTCACTGACTGAGGTTCAATCCCAGTCAGTGACTAAGGATCAATCACTGTCACTGACTGAGGTTCATTCCCTGTCACAGACTGAGATTCAATCCCTGTCACTGTCTGAGATTCAATCCCTGTCACTGACTGAGATTCAATCCCTGTCACTGTCTGAGATTCATTCCCTGTCACAGACTGAGATTCAATCCATGTCACTGATTGAGGTTCAATCCCTGTCACTGACTGAGATTCAATCCCTATCACTGACTGAGGTTAAATCCCTGTCACTGTCTGAGATTCAATCCCTGTCACTGACTGAGATTCAATCCCGGTCACTGACTAAGGTCCAATCCCTGTCACTGTCTGAGATTCAATCCCTGTCACTGACTAAGGTTCAATACCTGTCACTGACGGAGATTCAATCCCTGTCACTGATTGAGATTCAATCCCTGTCACTGACTGAGGTTCAATCCCTGTCTCTGATGGAGGTTCAATCCCTGTCTCTGATGGAGATTCAATCCCTGTCACTGAGTGAGATTCAATCCCTGTCACTGTCTGAGGGTCAATCCCAGTCACTGACTGAAATTCAATCCCTGTCACTAACTGAGTTTCTATCCGTGTCACTGACTGAAGCTCAATCCCTGTCACTGACTGAGATTCAATCCCTATCACTGACTGAGTTTCAATCCCTGTCACAGACTGAGATTCAATCCCTGTCACTGTCTGAGATTCAATCCCTGTCACTGTCTGAGATTCAATCCCTGTCACTGTCTGAGATTCAATCCCTGTCACTGACTGAGGTTAAATTCCTGTCACAGACTGAGATTCAATCACTGTCACTGACATGCGGTTCAATCCCTGTCACTGGCTGAGATTCAATCCCAGTCACTGACTAAGGTTCAATCCCTGTCACTGACGTAGGTTCAATCCCTGTCACTAAGTGAGATTCAATCCCAGTCACTGACTGAGGTTCAATTGCAGTCACTAATAGAGATTCAATCCCTGTCACTGACTGAGATTCAATCCCTGTCACTAACTGAGGTTTAATCCCGGTCATTGACTAAGGTCCAATCCCTGTCACTGTCTGAGATTCAATCCCTGTCAATGACTAAGGTTCAATCCCTGTCACTGACGTAGGTTCAATCCCTGTCACTGACTGAGGTTCAATCCCTGTCACTGTCTGAGATTCAATCCCTGTCACTGACTGAGGGTCAATCCCGGTCAGTGACTAAGGATCAAATCCTGTCACTGACTGAGATTCAATCCTTGACATTGACTGAGGTTCAATCCCTGTCACTGAGGAAGGTTCAATCCCTGTCACTGACTGAGGGTCAATCCCTGTCACTAACTGAGGCTCAATCACTGTCACTTACTTAGGCTCAATCCGTGTCACAGACTGAGGCTCAATCCCTGTCACTGTCTGAGGGTCAATCCCAGTCACTGACTGAGATTCAATCCCTGTCACTGACGGAGGTTCAATCCCTGTCACTGATTGAGATTCAATTCCTGTCACTGACTGAGGTTCAATCCCTGTCACTGACTGAGATTCAATCCCATTTCGCTAACTGAGATTCAATGCCTGTCACTGACTGAGGTTCAATCCCTGTCTCTGATCGAGGTTCAATCCCTGTCACTGATTGAGATTCAATCCCTGTCACTGTCTTAGGGTCAATCCCAGTCACTGACTGAGATTCACTCCCTATCACTAACTGTGTTTCACTCCCTGTCACTGACTGAGGCTCAATCCCTGTCACTGACTGAGATTCAATCCCTATCACTGACTGAGGTTCCATCCCTGTCACAGACTGAGATTCAATCCCTGTCACTGTCTGAGATTCAATCCCTGTCACTGACTGAGTTTCAATCCCTGTCACAGACTGAGATTCAATCCCTGTCACTGGCTGAGATTCAATCCCTGTCACTGACTAAGGTTCAATCCCTGTCACTGACGTAGGTTCAATCCCTGTCACTGACTGAGGTTCAATTCCTGTCACTGACTGAGGTTCAATCCCTGTCACTGTCTGAGATTCAATCCCTGTCACTGACTGAGGTTCAATCCCAGTCAGTGACTAAGGATCAATCACTGTCACTGACTGAGGTTCATTCCCTGTCACAGACTGAGATTCAATCCCTGTCACTGTCTGAGATTCAATCCCTGTCACTGACTGAGATTCAATCCCTGTCACTGTCTGAGATTCATTCCCTGTCACAGACTGAGATTCAATCCATGTCACTGATTGAGGTTCAATCCCTGTCACTGACTGAGATTCAATCCCTATCACTGACTGAGGTTAAATCCCTGTCACTGTCTGAGATTCAATCCCTGTCACTGACTGAGATTCAATCCCGGTCACTGACTAAGGTCCAATCCCTGTCACTGTCTGAGATTCAATCCCTGTCACTGACTAAGGTTCAATACCTGTCACTGACGGAGATTCAATCCCTGTCACTGATTGAGATTCAATCCCTGTCACTGACTGAGGTTCAATCCCTGTCTCTGATGGAGGTTCAATCCCTGTCTCTGATGGAGATTCAATCCCTGTCACTGAGTGAGATTCAATCCCTGTCACTGTCTGAGGGTCAATCCCAGTCACTGACTGAAATTCAATCCCTGTCACTAACTGAGGTTCTATCCGTGTCACTGACTGAAGCTCAATCCCTGTCACTGACTGAGATTCAATCCCTATCACTGACTGAGTTTCAATCCCTGTCACAGACTGAGATTCAATCCCTGTCACTGTCTGAGATTCAATCCCTGTCACTGTCTGAGATTCAATCCCTGTCACTGTCTGAGATTCAATCCCTGTCACTGACTGAGGTTAAATTCCTGTCACAGACTGAGATTCAATCACTGTCACTGACATGCGGTTCAATCCCTGTCACTGGCTGAGATTCAATCCCAGTCACTGACTAAGGTTCAATCCCTGTCACTGACGTAGGTTCAATCCCTGTCACTAAGTGAGATTCAATCCCAGTCACTGACTGAGGTTCAATTGCAGTCACTAATAGAGATTCAATCCCTGTCACTGACTGAGATTCAATCCCTGTCACTAACTGAGGTTTAATCCCGGTCATTGACTAAGGTCCAATCCCTGTCACTGTCTGAGATTCAATCCCTGTCAATGACTAAGGTTCAATCCCTGTCACTGACGTAGGTTCAATCCCTGTCACTGACTGAGGTTCAATCCCTGTCACTGTCTGAGATTCAATCCCTGTCACTGACTGAGGGTCAATCCCGGTCAGTGACTAAGGATCAAATCCTGTCACTGACTGAGGTTCATTCCCTGTCACAGACGGAGATTCAGTCCCTGTCACTGTCTGAGATTCAATCCCTGTCACTGACTGAGATTCAATCCCTGTCACTGATTGAGGTTCAAACCCTGTCACTGGCTGAGATTCAATCCTTGTCACTGACTGAGGTTCAATCCCTGTCACTGACTGAGATTCAATCCCTATCACTGACTGAGGTTCAATCCCTGTCACAGACTGAGATTCAAACCCTGTCACTAACTGAGGTTCAATCCCTGTCACTGGCTGAGATTCAATCCCTGTCACTGACGTAGGTTCAATCCCTGTCACTGACTGAGATTCAATCCCTATCTCTGAATGAGGTTCAATCCCTGTCACAGACTGAGATTCAATCCCTGTCACTGTCTGAGATTCAATCCCTGTCACAGACTGAGATTCACTGTCAATGACTGAGGTTTGATTCCTGTCACTGGCTGAGATTCAATTCCTGTCACTGACTAAGGTTCAATCCCTGTCACTGACATAGGTTCAATCCCTGTCACTGATGGAGGTTCACTCCCTGTCACTGACAGAAATTCAGTCCCTGTCACTGTCTGAGATTCAATCCCTGTCACGGACTGAGATTAAATCCCTGTCACTGTCTGAGGGTCAATCCAGGTCACTGACTGAGATTCAATTGCTGTCACTGACTGAGATTCAATCCCTGTCACTGACGTAGGTTCAATCCCTGTCACTGACTGAGGTTCAATTCCTGTCAATGACAGAGGTTCAATCCCTGTCACTGTCTGAGATTCAATCCCTGTCACTGACTGAGGTTCAATCCCTGTCACAGAGTGAGATTCAATCACTGTCACTGACTGAGATTCAATCTCTGTCACTGACTGAGGCTCAATCCCTGTCAATGACTGAGATTCAATCCCTGTCACTGACGTAGGTTCAATCCCTGTCACTGACTGAGGTTCAATTCCTGTCAATGACTGAGGTTCAATCCCTGTCACAGAGTGAGATTCAATCACTGTCACTGACTGAGATTCAATCTCTGTCACTGACTGAGGCTCAATCCCTGTCACTGTCTGAGATTCAATCCCTGTCACTGACTGAGGGTCAATCCCGGTCAGTGACTAAGGATCAATCCCTGTCACTGACTGAGGTTCATTCCCTGTCACAGACTGAGATTCAATCCCTGTCACAGACTGAGATTCAATCCCTGTCACTGTCTGAGATTCAATTCCTGTCACTGGCTGAGGTTCAATCCCTGTCACAGACTGAGATTCAATCAATGTCACTGATTGAGATTCAATCCCTGTCACTGGCTGAGATTCAATCCCTGTCACTGACTGAGATTCAATCCCTGTCACAGACTGAGATTTAATCCCTGTCACAGACTGAGATTCAATCCATGTCACTGATTGAGGTTCAATCCCTGTCACTGACTGAGATTCAATCCCTATCACTGACTGAGGTTAAATCCCTGTCACTGTCTGAGATTCAATCCCTGTCACAGACTGAGATTCAATCCCTGTCACTGGCTGAGATTCAATCCCTGTCACTGACTAAGGTTCAATCCCTGTCACTGACGTAGGTTCAATCCCTGTCACTGACTGAGGTTCAATTCCTGTCACTGACTGAGGTTCAATCCCTGTCACTGTCTGAGATTCAATCCCTGTCACTGACTGAGGTTCAATCCCAGTCAGTGACTAAGGATCAATCACTGTCACTGACTGAGGTTCATTCCCTGTCACAGACTGAGATTCAATCCCTGTCACTGTCTGAGATTCAATCCCTGTCACTGACTGAGATTCAATCCCTGTCACTGTCTGAGATTCATTCCCTGTCACAGACTGAGATTCAATCCATGTCACTGATTGAGGTTCAATCCCTGTCACTGACTGAGATTCAATCCCTATCACTGACTGAGGTTAAATCCCTGTCACTGTCTGAGTTTCAATCCCTGTCACTGACTGAGATTCAATCCCGGTCACTGACTAAGGTCCAATCCCTGTCACTGTCTGAGATTCAATCCCTGTCACTGACTAAGGTTCAATACCTGTCACTGACGGAGATTCAATCCCTGTCACTGATTGAGATTCAATCCCTGTCACTGACTGAGGTTCAATCCCTGTCTCTGATGGAGGTTCAATCCCTGTCTCTGATGGAGATTCAATCCCTGTCACTGAGTGAGATTCAATCCCTGTCACTGTCTGAGGGTCAATCCCAGTCACTGACTGAAATTCAATCCCTGTCACTAACTGAGGTTCTATCCGTGTCACTGACTGAAGCTCAATCCCTGTCACTGACTGAGATTCAATCCCTATCACTGACTGAGTTTCAATCCCTGTCACAGACTGAGATTCAATCCCTGTCACTGTCTGAGATTCAATCCCTGTCACTGTCTGAGATTCAATCCCTGTCACTGTCTGAGATTCAATCCCTGTCACTGACTGAGGTTAAATTCCTGTCACAGACTGAGATTCAATCACTGTCACTGACATGCGGTTCAATCCCTGTCACTGGCTGAGATTCAATCCCAGTCACTGACTAAGGTTCAATCCCTGTCACTGACGTAGGTTCAATCCCTGTCACTAAGTGAGATTCAATCCCAGTCACTGACTGAGGTTCAATTGCAGTCACTAATAGAGATTCAATCCCTGTCACTGACTGAGATTCAATCCCTGTCACTAACTGAGGTTTAATCCCGGTCATTGACTAAGGTCCAATCCCTGTCACTGTCTGAGATTCAATCCCTGTCAATGACTAAGGTTCAATCCCTGTCACTGACGTAGGTTCAATCCCTGTCACTGACTGAGGTTCAATCCCTGTCACTGTCTGAGATTCAATCCCTGTCACTGACTGAGGGTCAATCCCGGTCAGTGACTAAGGATCAAATCCTGTCACTGACTGAGGTTCATTCCCTGTCACAGACGGAGATTCAGTCCCTGTCACTGTCTGAGATTCAATCCCTGTCACTGACTGAGATTCAATCCCTGTCACTGATTGAGGTTCAAACCCTGTCACTGGCTGAGATTCAATCCTTGTCACTGACTGAGGTTCAATCCCTGTCACTGACTGAGATTCAATCCCTATCACTGACTGAGGTTCAATCCCTGTCACAGACTGAGATTCAAACCCTGTCACTAACTGAGGTTCAATCCCTGTCACTGGCTGAGATTCAATCCCTGTCACTGACGTAGGTTCAATCCCTGTCACTGACTGAGATTCAATCCCTATCTCTGAATGAGGTTCAATCCCTGTCACAGACTGAGATTCAATCCCTGTCACTGTCTGAGATTCAATCCCTGTCACAGACTGAGATTCACTGTCAATGACTGAGGTTTGATTCCTGTCACTGGCTGAGATTCAATTCCTGTCACTGACTAAGGTTCAATCCCTGTCACTGACATAGGTTCAATCCCTGTCACTGATGGAGGTTCACTCCCTGTCACTGACAGAAATTCAGTCCCTGTCACTGTCTGAGATTCAATCCCTGTCACGGACTGAGATTAAATCCCTGTCACTGTCTGAGGGTCAATCCAGGTCACTGACTGAGATTCAATTGCTGTCACTGACTGAGATTCAATCCCTGTCACTGACGTAGGTTCAATCCCTGTCACTGACTGAGGTTCAATTCCTGTCAATGACAGAGGTTCAATCCCTGTCACTGTCTGAGATTCAATCCCTGTCACTGACTGAGGTTCAATCCCTGTCACAGAGTGAGATTCAATCACTGTCACTGACTGAGATTCAATCTCTGTCACTGACTGAGGCTCAATCCCTGTCACTGTCTGAGATTCAATCCCTGTCACTGACTGAGGGTCAATCCCGGTCAGTGACTAAGGATCAATCCCTGTCACTGACTGAGGTTCATTCCCTGTCACAGACTGAGATTCAATCCCTGTCACAGACTGAGATTCAATCCCTGTCACTGTCTGAGATTCAATTCCTGTCACTGGCTGAGGTTCAATCCCTGTCACAGACTGAGATTCAATCAATGTCACTGATTGAGATTCAATCCCTGTCACTGGCTGAGATTCAATCCCTGTCACTGACTGAGATTCAATCCCTGTCACAGACTGAGATTCAATCCCTGTCACAGACTGAGATTCAATCCATGTCACTGATTGAGGTTCAATCCCTGTCACTGACTGAGATTCAATCCCTATCACTGACTGAGGTTAAATCCCTGTCACTGTCTGAGATTCAATCCCTGTCACTGACTGAGATTCAATCCCGGTCACTGACTAAGGTCCAATCCCTGTCACTGTCTGAGATTCAATCCCTGTCACTGACTAAGGTTCAATACCTGTCACTGACGGAGATTCAATCCCTGTCACTGATTGAGATTCAATCCCTGTCACTGACTGAGGTTCAATCCCTGTCTCTGATGGAGGTTCAATCCCTGTCTCTGATGGAGATTCAATCCCTGTCACTGAGTGAGATTCAATCCCTGTCACTGTCTGAGGGTCAATCCCAGTCACTGACTGAAATTCAATCCCTGTCACTAACTGAGGTTCTATCCGTGTCACTGACTGAAGCTCAATCCCTGTCACTGACTGAGATTCAATCCCTATCACTGACTGAGTTTCAATCCCTATCACAGAGTGAGATTCAATTCCTGTCACTGGCTGAGGTTCAATCCCTGTCACAGACTGAGATTCAATCAATGTCACTGATTGAGATTCAATCCCTGTCACTGGCTGAGATTCAATCCCTGTCACTGACTAAGGTTCAATCCCTGTCACTGACGTAGGTTGAAACCCTGTCACTGACTGAGGTTCAATTCCTGTCACTGACTGAGGTTCAATCCCTGTCACTGTCTGAGATTCAATCCCTGTCACTGACTGAGGTTCAATCCCGGTCAGTGACTAAGGATCAATCACTGTCACTGACTGAGGTTCATTCCCTGTCACAGACTGAGATTCAATCCCTGTCACTGTCTGAGATTCAATTCCTGTCACTGACTGAGATTCAATCCCTGTCACTGTCTGAGATTCATTCCCTGTCACAGACTGAGATTCAATCCATGTCACTGATTGAGGTTCAAACCCTGTCACTGGCTGAGATTCAATCCTTGTCACTGACTGAGGTTCAATCCCTGTCACTGACTGAGGGTCAATCCCTGTCACTGACTGAGGCTCAATCACTGTCACTTACTTAGGCTCAATCCGTGTCACTGACTGAGGCTCAATCCATGTCACTGACTGAGATTCAATCCCTATCACTGACTGAGGTTAAATCCCTGTCACTGTCTGAGATTCAATCCCTGTCACTGACTGAGATTCAATCCCGGTCACTGATTAAGGTCCAATCCCTGTCACTGTCTGAGATTCAATCCCTGTCACTGACTAAGGTTCAATACCTGTCACTGACGGAGATTCAATCCCTGTCACTGGTTGAGATTCAATCCCTGTCACTGACTAAGGTTCAATCCCTGTCACTGACATAGGTTCAATCCCTGTCACTGACTGAGGTTCACTCCCTGTCACTGACAGAAATTCAGTCCCTGACACTGTCTGAGATTCAATCCCTGTCACGGACTGAGATTAAATCCCTGTCACTGTCTGAGGGTCAATCCAGGTCACTGACTGAGATTCAATTGCTGTCACTGACTGAGATTCAATCCCTGTCACTGACGTAGGTTCAATCCCTGTCACTGACTGAGGTTCAATTCCTGAAACTGGCTGAGATTCAATCCCTGTCACTGACTGAGGGTCAATCCCGGTCAGTGACTAAGGATCAAATCCTGTCACTGACTGAGGTTCATTCCCTGTCACAGACGGAGATTCAGTCCCTGTCACTGTCTGAGATTCAGTCCCTGTCACTGTCTGAGATTCAATCCCTGTCACTGACTGAGATTCAATCCCTGTCACTGATTGAGGTTCAAACCCTGTCACTGGCTGAGATTCAATCCTTGTCACTGACTGAGGTTCAATCCCTGTCACTGACTGAGAGTCAATCCCTATCACTGACTGAGGTTCAATCCCTGTCACAGACTGAGATTCAAACCCTGTCACTAACTGAGGTTCAATCCCTGTCACAGACTGAGATTCCATCCCTGTCACTGTCTGAGATTCAATCCCTGTCACTGACTGAGGTTCAATCCCTGTCACAGACTGAGATTCAATCACTGTCACTTACTGAGGTTCAATCCCTGTCACTGGCTGAGATTCAATCCCTGTCACTGACTAAGGTTCAATCCCTGTCACTGACGTAGGTTCAATCCCTGTCACTGACTGAGGTTCAATCCCTGTCACTGACTGATGTTCAATCCCTGTCACTGTCTGAGATTCAATCCCTGTCACTGACTGAGTGTCAATCCCAGTCAGTGACTAAGGATCAATCCCTGACACTGACTGAGGTTCATTCCCTGTCACAGACTGGGATTCAGTCCCTGTCACTGTCTGAGATTCAATCCCTGTCACTGACTGAGATTCAATCCCTGTCACTGTCTGAGGGTCAATCCCTGTCACTGACTGAGATTCAATCCCTGTCACTGTCTGAGGGTCAATCCCTGTCACTGACTGAGGTTCAATTCCTGTCATTGACTGAGATTCAATCCCTGTCACAGACTGAGATTCAATCCCTGTCACTGACTGAGGTTTAATCCCTGTCACAGACTGAGATTCAATCCCTGTCACTGTCTGAGATTCAATCCCTGTCACTGACTGAGGTTCAATCCATGTCACTGATTGAGGTTCAAACCCTGTCACTGACTGAGATTCAATCCCTGTCACTGACTAAGGTTCAATCCCTGTCACTGACGTAGGTTCAAACCCTGTCACTGACTGAGGTTCAATTCCTGTCACTGACTGAGGTTCAATCCCTGTCACTGTCTGAGATTCAATCCCTGTCACTGACTGAGGTTCAATCCCGGTCAGTGACTAAGGATCAATCACTGTCACTGACTGAGGTTCATTCCCTGTCACAGACTGAGATTCAATCCCTGTCACTGTCTGAGATTCAATTCCTGTCACTGACTGAGATTCAATCCCTGTCACTGTCTGAGATTCATTCCCTGTCACAGACTGAGATTCAATCCATGTCACTGATTGAGGTTCAAACCCTGTCACTGGCTGAGATTCAATCCTTGTCACTGACTGAGGTTCAATCCCTGTCACTGACGGAGGTTCAATCCCTGTCACTGACTGAGGGTCAATCCCTGTCACTGACTGAGGCTCAATCACTGTCACTTACTTAGGCTCAATCCGTGTCACTGACTGAGGCTCAATCCATGTCACTGACTGAGATTCAATCCCTATCACTGACTGAGGTTAAATCCCTGTCACTGTCTGAGATTCAATCCCTGTCACTGTCTGAGATTCAATCCCGGTCACTGATTAAGGTCCAATCCCTGTCACTGTCTGAGATTCAATCCCTGTCACTGACTAAGGTTCAATACCTGTCACTGACGGAGATTCAATCCCTGTCACTGGTTGAGATTCAATCCCTGTCACTGACTGAGGTTCAATCCCTGTCTCTGAAGGAGGTTCAATCCCTGTCACTGACTGAGATTTAATCACTGTCACTAAGTGAGATTCAATCCCTGTCACTGAGTGAGATTCAATCCCTGTCACTGTCTGAGGGTCAATCCCAGTCACTGACTGAGATTCAATCCCTGTCACTAACTGAGTTTCAATCCGTGTCACTGACTGAAGCTCAATCCCTGTCACTGACGTAGGTTCAATCCCTGTCACTGACTGAGTTTCAATCCCTGTCACAGACTGAGATTCAATCCCTGTCACTGTCTGAGATTCAATCCCTGTCATTGATTGAGATTCAATTCCTGTCACTGACTGAGGTTCAATCCCTGTCACTGACTGAGATTCAATCCCATTTAGCTAACTCAGATTCAATGCCTGTCACTGACTGAGGTTCAATCCCAGTGTCTCTGATGGAGGTTCAATCCCTGTCACTGATTGAGATTCAATCCCTGTCACTGTCTGAGGGTCAATCCCAGTCACTGACTGAGATTCACTCCCTATCACTAACTGAGTTTCACTCCCTGTCACTGACTGAGGCTCAATCCCTGTCACTGACTGAGATTCAATCCCTATCACTGACTGAGGTTCAATCCCTGTCACAGACTGAGATTCAATCCCTGTCACTGTCTGAGATTCAATCCCTGTCACTGACTGAGGTTCAATCCCTGTCACAGACTGAGATTCAATCACTGTCACTGACTGAGATTCAATCCCTGTCACTGGCTGAGATTCAATCCCTGTCACTGACTAAGGTTCAATCCCTGTCACTGACGTAGGTTCAAACCCTGTCACTGACTGAGGTTCAATCCCTGTCACTGTCTGAGATTCAATCCCTGTCACTGACTGAGGTTCAATCCCGGTCAGTGACTAAGGATCAATCACTGTCACTGACTGAGGTTCATTCCCTGTCACAGACTGAGATTCAATCCCTGTCACTGTCTGAGATTCAATCCCTGTCACTGACTGAGATTCAATCCCTGTCACTGTCTGAGATTCATTCCCTGTCACAGACTGAGATTCAATCCATGTCACTGATTGAGGTTCAAACCCTGTCACTGGCTGAGATTCAACCCTTGTCACTGACGGAGGTTCAATCCCTGTCACTGACTGAGGGTCAATCCCTGTCACTGACTGAGGCTCAATCACTGTCACTTACTTAGGTTCAATCCCTGTCACTGACGTAGGTTCAAACCCTGTCACTGACTGAGGTTCAATCCCTGTCACTGTCTGAGATTCAATCCCTGTCACTGACTGAGGTTCAATCCCGGTCAGTGACTAAGGATCAATCACTGTCACTGACTGAGGTTCATTCCCTGTCACAGACTGAGATTCAATCCCTGTCACTGTCTGAGATTCAATCCCTGTCACTGACTGAGATTCAATCCCTGTCACTGTCTGAGATTCATTCCCTGTCACAGACTGAGATTCAATCCATGTCACTGATTGAGGTTCAAACCCTGTCACTGGCTGAGATTCAATCCTTGTCACTGACGGAGGTTCAATCCCTGTCACTGACTGAGGGTCAATCCCTGTCACTGACTGAGGCTCAATCACTGTTACTTACTTAGGCCCAATCCGTGTCACTGACTGAGGCTCAATCCATGTCACTGACTGAGATTCAATCCCTATCACTGACTGAGGTTAAATCCCTGTCACTGTCTGAGATTCAATCCCTGTCACTGACTGAGATTCAATCCCGGTCACTGACTAAGGTCCAATCCCTGTCACTGTCTGAGATTCAATCCCTGTCACTGACTAAGGTTCAATACCTGTCACTGACGGAGATTCAATCCCTGTCACTGATTGAGATTCAATCCCTGTCACTGACTGAGTTTCAATCCCTGTCTCTGATGGAGGTTCAATCCCTGTCACTGACTGAGATTTAAACACTGTCACTAAGTGAGATTCAATCCCTGTCACTGAGTGAGATTCAATCCGTGTCACTGACTGAAGCTCAATCCCTGTCACTGACTGAGATTCAATCCCTATCACTGACTGAGTTTCAATCCCTGTCACAGACTGAGATTCAATCCCTGTCACTGTCTGAGATTCAATCCCTGTCACTGACTGAGGTTAAATTCCTGTCACAGACTGAGATTCAATCACTGTCACTGACATGAGGTTCAATCCCAGTCACTGACTAAGGTTCAATCCGTCACTGACGTAGGTTCCATCCCTGTCACTAAGTGAGATTCAATCCCAGTCACTGACTGAGGTTCAATTGCAGTCACTAATAGAGATTCAATCCCTGTCACTGACTGAGATTCAATCCCTGTCACTAACTGAGGTTTAATCCCGGTCACTGACGAAGGTCCAATCCCTGTCACTGACTGAGATTCAATCCCTGTCACTAACTGAGGTTTAATCCCGGTCACTGACGAAGGTCCAATCCCTGTCACTGTCTGAGATTCAATCCCTGTCAATGACTAAGGTTCAATCCCTGTCACTGACGTAGGTTCAATCCCTGTCACTGACTGAGGTTCAATCCCTGTCACTGTCTGAGATTCAATCCCTGTCACTGACTGAGGGTCAATCCCGGTCAGAGACTAAGGAACAATCCCTGTCACAGACTGAGGTTCATTCCCTGTCACAGACTGAGATTCAGTCCCTGTCACTGTCTGAGATTCAATCCCTGTCACTGACTGAGATTCAATCCCTGTCACTGATTGAGGTTCAAACCCTGTCACTGGCTGAGATTCAATCCTTGTCACTGACTGAGGTTCAATCCCTGTCACTGACTGAGAGTCAATCCCTATCACTGACTGAGGTTCAATCCCTGTCACAGACTGAGATTCAAACCCTGTCACTAACTGAGGTTCAATCCCTGTCACAGACTGAGATTCCATCCCTGTCACTGTCTGAGATTCAATCCCTGTCACTGACTGAGGTTCAATCCCTGTCACAGACTGAGATTCAATCACTGTCACTTACTGAGGTTCAATCCCTGTCACTGGCTGAGATTCAATCCCTGTCACTGACTAAGGTTCAATCCCTGTCACTGACGTAGGTTCAATCCCTGTCACTGACTGAGGTTCAATCCCTGTCACTGACTGAGGTTCAATCCCTGTCACTGTCTGAGATTCAATCCCTGTCACTGACTGAGTGTCAATCCCAGTCAGTGACTAAGGATCAATCCCTGACACTGACTGAGGTTCATTCCCTGTCACAGACTGGGATTCAGTCCCTGTCACTGTCTGAGATTCAATCCCTGTCACTGACTGAGATTCAATCCCTGTCACTGTCTGAGGGTCAATCCCTGTCACTGACTGAGATTCAATCCCTGTCACTGTCTGAGGGTCAATCCCTGTCACTGACTGAGGTTCAATTCCTGTCATTGACTGAGATTCAATCCCTGTCACAGACTGAGATTCAATCCCTGTCACTGACTGAGGTTTAATCCCTGTCACAGACTGAGATTCAATCCCTGTCACTGTCTGAGATTCAATCCCTGTCACTGACTGAGGTTCAATCCATGTCACTGATTGAGGTTCAAACCCTGTCACTGACTGAGATTCAATCCCTGTCACTGACTAAGGTTCAATCCCTGTCACTGACGTAGGTTCAAACCCTGTCACTGACTGAGGTTCAATTCCTGTCACTGACTGAGGTTCAATCCCTGTCACTGACTGAGATTCAATCCCTGTCACTGACTGAGGTTCAATCCCGGTCAGTGACTAAGGATCAATCACTGTCACTGACTGAGGTTCATTCCCTGTCACAGACTGAGATTCAATCCCTGTCACTGTCTGAGATTCAATTCCTGTCACTGACTGAGATTCAATCCCTGTCACTGTCTGAGATTCATTCCCTGTCACAGACTGAGATTCAATCCATGTCACTGATTGAGGTTCAAACCCTGTCACTGGCTGAGATTCAATCCTTGTCACTGACTGAGGTTCAATCCCTGTCACTGACGGAGGTTCAATCCCTGTCACTGACTGAGGGTCAATCCCTGTCACTGACTGAGGCTCAATCACTGTCACTTACTTAGGCTCAATCCGTGTCACTGACTGAGGCTCAATCCATGTCACTGACTGAGATTCAATCCCTATCACTGACTGAGGTTAAATCCCTGTCACTGTCTGAGATTCAATCCCTGTCACTGTCTGAGATTCAATCCCGGTCACTGATTAAGGTCCAATCCCTGTCACTGTCTGAGATTCAATCCCTGTCACTGACTAAGGTTCAATACCTGTCACTGACGGAGATTCAATCCCTGTCACTGGTTGAGATTCAATCCCTGTCACTGACTGAGGTTCAATCCCTGTCTCTGAAGGAGGTTCAATCCCTGTCACTGACTGAGATTTAATCACTGTCACTAAGTGAGATTCAATCCCTGTCACTGAGTGAGATTCAATCCCTGTCACTGTCTGAGGGTCAATCCCAGTCACTGACTGAGATTCAATCCCTGTCACTAACTGAGTTTCAATCCGTGTCACTGACTGAAGCTCAATCCCTGTCACTGACGTAGGTTCAATCCCTGTCACTGACTGAGTTTCAATCCCTGTCACAGACTGAGATTCAATCCCTGTCACTGTCTGAGATTCAATCGCTGTCATTGATTGAGATTCAATTCCTGTCACTGACTGAGGTTCAATCCCTGTCACTGACTGAGATTCAATCCCATTTAGCTAACTCAGATTCAATGCCTGTCACTGACTGAGGTTCAATCCCAGTGTCTCTGATGGAGGTTCAATCCCTGTCACTGATTGAGATTCAATCCCTGTCACAGACTGAGATTCAATCCCTGTCACTGTCTGAGATTCAATCCCTGTCACTGACTGAGGTTCAATCCCTGTCACAGACTGAGATTCAATCACTGTCACTGACTGAGATTCAATCCCTGTCACTGGCTGAGATTCAATCCCTGTCACTGACTAAGGTTCAATCCCTGTCACAGACTGAGATTCAATCCCTGTCACTGTCTGAGATTCAATCCCTGTCACTGACTGAGATTCAATCCCTGTCACTGTCTGAGATTCATTTCCTGTCACAGACTGAGATTCAATCCATGTCACTGATTGAGGTTCAAACCCTGTCACTGGCTGAGATTCAATCCTTGTCACTGACGGAGGTTCAATCCCTGTCACTGACTGAGGGTCAATCCCTGTCACTGACTGAGGCTCAATCACTGTCACTTACTTAGGTTCAATCCCTGTCACTGACGTAGGTTCAAACCCTGTCACTGACTGAGGTTCAATCCCTGTCACTGTCTGAGATTCAATCCCTGTCACTGACTGAGGTTCAATCCCGGTCAGTGACTAAGGATCAATCACTGTCACTGACTGAGGTTCATTCCCTGTCACAGACTGAGATTCAATCCCTGTCACTGTCTGAGATTCAATCCCTGTCACTGACTGAGATTCAATCCCTGTCACTGTCTGAGATTCATTCCTTGTCACAGACTGAGATTCAATCCATGTCACTGATTGAGGTTCAAACCCTGGCACTGGCTGAGATTCAATCCTTGTCACTGACGGAGGTTCAATCCCTGTCACTGACTGAGGGTCAATCCCTGTCACTGACTGAGGCTCAATCACTGTCACTTACTTAGGCCCAATCCGTGTCACTGACTGAGGCTCAATCCATGTCACTGACTGAGATTCAATCCCTATCACTGACTGAGGTTAAATCCCTGTCACTGTCTGAGATTCAATCCCTGTCACTGACTGAGATTCAATCCCGGTCACTGACTAAGTTCCAATCCCTGTCACTGTCTGAGATTCAATCCCTGTCACTGACTAAGGTTCAGTACCTGTCACTGACGGAGATTCAATCCCTGTCACTGATTGAGATTCAATCCCTGTCACTGACTGAGTTTCAATCCCTGTCTCTGATGGAGGTTCAATCCCTGTCACTGACTGAGATTTAAACACTGTCACTAAGTGAGATTCAATCCCTGTCACTGAGTGAGATTCAATCCGTGTCACTGACTGAAGCTCAATCCCTGTCACTGACTGAGATTCAATCCCTATCACTGACTGAGTTTCAATCCCTGTCACAGACTGAGATTCAATCCCTGTCACTGTCTGAGATTCAATCCCTGTCACTGACTGAGGTTAAATTCCTGTCACAGACTGAGATTCAATCACTGTCACTGACATGAGGTTCAATCCCAGTCACTGACTAAGGTTCAATCCGTCACTGACGTAGGTTCCATCCCTGTCACTAAGTGAGATTCAATCCCAGTCACTGACTGAGGTTCAATTGCAGTCACTAATAGAGATTCAATCCCTGTCACTGACTGAGATTCAATCCCTGTCACTAACTGAGGTTTAATCCCGGTCACTGACGAAGGTCCAATCCCTGTCACTGTCTGAGATTCAATCCCTGTCAATGACTAAGGTTCAATCCCTGTCACTGACGTAGGTTCAATCCCTGTCACTGACTGAGGTTCAATCCCTGTCACTGTCTGAGATTCAATCCCTGTCACTGACTGAGGGTCAATCCCGGTCAGTGACTAAGGAACAATCCCTGTCACTGACTGAGGTTCATTCCCTGTCACAGACTGAGATTCAATCCTTGTCACTGACTGAGGTTCAATCCCTGTCACTGACTGAGATTCAATCCCTATCACTGACTGAGGTTCAATCCCTGTCACAGACTGAGATTCAAACCCTGTCACTAACTGAGGTTCAATCCCTGTCACAGACTGAGATTCCATCCCTGTCACTGTCTGAGATTCAATCCCTGTCACTGACTGAGGTTCAATCCCTGTCACAGACTGAGATTCAATCACTGTCACTTACTGAGGTTCAATCCCTGTCACTGGCTGAGATTCAATCCCTGTCACTGACTAAGGTTCAATCCCTGTCACTGACGTAGGTTCAATCCCTGTCACTGACTGAGGTTCAATCCCTGTCACTGACTGAGGTTCAATCCCTGTCACTGTCTGAGATTCAATCCCTGTCACTGACTGAGTGTCAATCCCAGTCAGTGACTAAGGATCAATCCCTGACACTGACTGAGGTTCATTCCCTGTCACAGACTGGGATTCAGTCCCTGTCACTGTCTGAGATTCAATCCCTGTCACTGACTGAGATTCAATCCCTGTCACTGTCTGAGGGTCAATCCCTGTCACTGACTGAGATTCAATCCCTGTCACTGTCTGAGGGTCAATCCCTGTCACTGACTGAGGTTCAATTCCTGTCATTGACTGAGATTCAATCCCTGTCACAGACTGAGATTCAATCCCTGTCACTGACTGAGGTTTAATCCCTGTCACAGACTGAGATTCAATCCCTGTCACTGTCTGAGATTCAATCCCTGTCACTGACTGAGGTTCAATCCATGTCACTGATTGAGGTTCAAACCCTGTCACTGACTGAGATTCAATCCTTGACACTGATTGAGGTTCAATCCCTGTCACTGAGGAAGGTTCAATCCCTGTCACTGACTGAGGGTCAATCCCTGTCACTAACTGAGGCTCAGTCACTGTCACTTACTTAGGCTCAATCCGTGTCACAGACTGAGGCTCAATCCCTGTCACTGTCTGAGGGTCAATCCCAGTCACTGACTGAGATTCAATCCCTGTCACTGACGGAGGTTCAATCCCTGTCACTGATTGAGATTCAATTCCTGTCACTGACTGAGGTTCAATCCCTGTCACTGACTGAGATTCAATCCCATTTAGCTAACTGAGATTCAATGCCTGTCACTGACTGAGGTTCAATCCCTGTCTCTGATGGAGGTTCAATCCCTGTCACTGATTGAGATTCAATCCCTGTCACTGTCTTAGGGTCAATCCCAGTCACTGACTGAGATTCACTCCCTATCACTAACTGTGTTTCACTCCCTGTCACTGACTGAGGCTCAATCCCTGTCACTGACTGAGATTCAATCCCTATCACTGACTGAGGTTCCATCCCTGTCACAGACTGAGATTCAATCCCTGTCACTGTCTGAGATTCAATCCCTGTCACTGACTGAGTTTCAATCCCTGTCACAGACTGAGATTCAATCACTGTCACTGACTGAGATTCAATCCCTGTCACTGGCTGAGATTCAATCCCTGTCACTGACTAAGGTTCAATCCCTGTCACTGACGTAGGTTCAATCCCTGTCACTGACTGAGGTTCAATTCCTGTCACTGACTGAGGTTCAATCCCTGTCACTGTCTGAGATTCAATCCCTGTCACTGACTGAGGTTCAATCCCAGTCAGTGACTAAGGATCAATCACTGTCACTGACTGAGGTTCATTCCCTGTCACAGACTGAGATTCAATCCCTGTCACTGTCTGAGATTCAATCCCTGTCACTGACTGAGATTCAATCCCTGTCACTGTCTGAGATTCATTCCCTGTCACAGACTGAGATTCAATCCATGTCACTGATTGAGGTTCAATCCCTGTCACTGACTGAGATTCAATCCCTATCACTGACTGAGGTTAAATCCCTGTCACTGTCTGAGATTCAATCCCTGTCACTGACTGAGATTCAATCCCGGTCACTGACTAAGGTCCAATCCCTGTCACTGTCTGAGATTCAATCCCTGTCACTGACTAAGGTTCAATACCTGTCACTGACGGAGATTCAATCCCTGTCACTGATTGAGATTTAATCCCTGTCACTGACTGAGGTTCAATCCCTGTCTCTGATGGAGGTTCAATCCCTGTCGCTGATGGAGATTCAATCCCTGTCACTGAGTGAGATTCAATCCCTGTCACTGTCTGAGGGTCAATCCCAGTCACTGACTGAAGCTCAATCCCTGTCACTGACTGAGATTCAATCCCTATCACTGACTGAGTTTCAATCCCTGTCACAGACTGAGATTCAATCCCTGTCACTGTCTGAGATTCAATCCCTGTCACTGTCTGAGATTCAATCCCTGTCACTGTCTGAGATTCAATCCCTGTCACTGACTGAGGTTAAATTCCTGTCACAGACTGAGATTCAATGACTGTCACTGACATGCGGTTCAATCCCTGTCACTGGCTGAGATTCAATCCCTGTCACTGACTAAGGTTCAATCCCTGTCACTGAAGTAGGTTCAATCCCTGTCACTAAGTGAGATTCAATCCCAGTCACTGACTGAGGTTCAATTGCAGTCACTAATAGAGATTCAATCCCTGTCACTGACTGAGATTCAATCCCTGTCACTAACTGAGGTTTAATCCCGGTCATTGACTAAGGTCCAATCCCTGTCACTGTCTGAGATTCAATCCCTGTCAATGACTAAGGTTCAATCCCTGTCACTGACGTAGGTTCAATCCCTGTCACTGACTGAGGTTCAATCCCTGTCACTGTCTGAGATTCAATCCCTGTCACTGACTGAGTGTCAATCCCGGTCAGTGACTAAGGATCAAATCCTGTCACTGACTGAGGTTCATTCCCTGTCACAGACGGAGATTCAGTCCCTGTCACTGTCTGAGATTCAATCCCTGTCACTGACTGAGATTCAATCCCTGTCACTGATTGAGGTTCAAACCCTATCACTGACTGAGGTTCAATCCCTGTCACAGACTGAGATTCAAACCCTGTCACTAACTGAGGTTCAATCCCTGTCACTGGCTGAGATTCAATCCCTGTCACTGACGTAGGTTCAATCCCTGTCACTGACTGAGATTCAATCCCTATCTCTGAATGAGGTTCAATCCCTGTCACAGACTGAGATTCAATCCCTGTCACGGTCTGAGATTCAATCCCTGTCACAGACTGAGATTCACTGTCAATGACTGAGGTTCGATTCCTGTCACTGGCTGAGATTCAATTCCTGTCACTGACTAAGGTTCAATCCCTGTCACTGACATAGGTTCAATCCCTGTCACTGACTGAGGTTCACTCCCTGTCACTGACAGAAATTCAGTCCCTGTCACTGTCTGAGATTCAATCCCTGTCACGGACTGAGATTAAATCCCTGTCACTGTCTGAGGGTCAATCCAGGTCACTGACTGAGATTCAATTGCTGTCACTGACTGAGATTCAATCCCTGTCACTGACGTAGGTTCAATCCCTGTCACTGACTGAGGTTCAATTCCTGTCAATGACAGAGGTTCAATCCCTGTCACTGTCTGAGATTCAATCCCTGTCACTGACTGAGGTTCAATCCCTGTCACAGAGTGAGATTCAATCACTGTCACTGACTGAGATTCAATCTCTGTCACTGACTGAGGCTCAATCCCTGTCACTGTCTGAGATTCAATCCCTGTCACTGACTGAGGGTCAATCCCGGTCAGTGACTAAGGATCAATCCCTGTCACTGACTGAGGTTCATTCCCTGTCACAGACTGAGATTCAATCCCTGTCACAGACTGAGATTCAATCCCTGTCACAGACTGAGATTCAATCCCTGTCACAGACTGAGATTCAATCCCTGTCACTGTCTGAGATTCAATTCCTGTCACTGGCTGAGGTTCAATCCCTGTCACAGACTGAGATTCAATCAATGTCACTGATTGAGATTCAATCCCTGTCACTGGCTGAGATTCAATCCCTGTCACTGACTTAGGTTCAATCCCTGTCACTGACGTAGGTTCAAACCCTGTCACTGACTGAGGTTCAATTCCTGTCACTGACTGAGGTTCAATCCCTGTCACTGTCTGAGATTCAATCCCTGTCACTGACTGAGGTTCAATCCCGGTCAGTGACTAAGGATCAATCACTGTCACTGACTGAGGTTCATTCCCTGTCACAGACTGAGATTCAATCCCTGTCACTGTCTGAGATTCAATTCCTGTCACTGACTGAGATTCAATCCCTGTCACTGTCTGAGATTCATTCCCTGTCACAGACTGAGATTCAATCCATGTCACTGATTGAGGTTCAAACCCTGTCACTGGCTGAGATTCAATCCTTGTCACTGACTGAGGTTCAATCCCTGTCACTGACGGAGGTTCAATCCCTGTCACTGACTGAGGGTCAGTCCCTGTCACTGACTGAGGCTCAATCACTGTCACTTACTTAGGCTCAATCCGTGTCACTGACTGAGGCTCAATCCATGTCACTGACTGAGATTCAATCCCTATCACTGACTGAGGTTAAATCCCTGTCACTGTCTGAGATTCAATCCCTGTCACTGACTGTGATTCAATCCCGGTCACTGATTAAGGTCCAATCCCTGTCACTGTCTGAGATTCAATCCCTGTCACTGACTAAGGTTCAATACCTGTCACTGACGGAGATTCAATCCCTGTCACTGGTTGAGATTCAATCCCTGTCACTGACTGAGTTTCAATCCCTGTCTCTGAAGGAGGTTCAATCCCTGTCACTGACTGAGATTTAATCACTGTCACTAAGTGAGATTCAATCCCTGTCACTGAGTGAGATTCAATCCCTGTCACTGTCTGAGGGTCAATCCCAGTCACTGACTGAGATTCAATCCCTGTCACTAACTGAGTTTCAATCCGTGTCACTGACTGAAGCTCAATCCCTGTCACTGACTGAGATTCAATCCCTATCACTGACTGAGTTTCAATCCCTGTCACAGACTGAGATTCAATCCCTGTCACTGTCTGAGATTCAATCCCTGTCATTGATTGAGATTCAATTCCTGTCACTGACTGAGGTTCAATCCCTGTCACTGACTGAGATTCAATCCCATTTAGCTAACTCAGATTCAATGCCTGTCACTGACTGAGGTTCAATCCCTGTCTCTGATGGAGGTTCAATCCCTGTCACTGATTGAGATTCAATCCCTGTCACTGTCTGAGGGTCAATCCCAGTCACTGACTGAGATTCACTCCCTATCACTAACTGAGTTTCACTCCCTGTCACTGACTGAGGCTCAATCCCTGTCACTGACTGAGATTCAATCCCTATCACAGACTGAGGTTCAATCCCTGTCACAGACTGAGATTCAATCCCTGTCACTGTCTGAGATTCAATCCCTGTCACTGACTGTGGTTCAATCCCTGTCAAAGACTGAGATTCAATAACTGTCACTGACTGAGATTCAATCCCTGTCACTGGCTGAGATTCAATCCCTGTCACTGACTGAGAGTCAATCCCTATCACTGACTGAGGTTCAATCCCTGTCACAGACTGAGATTCAAACCCTGTCACTAACTGAGGTTCAATCCCTGTCACAGACTGAGATTCCATCCCTGTCACTGTCTGAGATTCAATCCCTGTCACTGACTGAGGTTCAATCCCTGTCACAGACTGAGATTCAATCACTGTCACTTACTGAGGTTCAATCCCTGTCACTGGCTGAGATTCAATCCCTGTCACTGACTAAGGTTCAATCCCTGTCACTGACGTAGGTTCAATCCCTGTCACTGACTGAGGTTCAATCCCTGTCACTGACTGATGTTCAATCCCTGTCACTGTCTGAGATTCAATCCCTGTCACTGACTGAGTGTCAATCCCAGTCAGTGACTAAGGATCAATCCCTGACACTGACTGAGGTTCATTCCCTGTCACAGACTGGGATTCAGTCCCTGTCACTGTCTGAGATTCAATCCCTGTCACTGACTGAGATTCAATCCCTGTCACTGTCTGAGGGTCAATCCCTGTCACTGACTGAGATTCAATCCCTGTCACTGTCTGAGGGTCAATCCCTGTCACTGACTGAGGTTCAATTCCTGTCATTGACTGAGATTCAATCCCTGTCACAGACTGAGATTCAATCCCTGTCACTGACTGAGGTTTAATCCCTGTCACAGACTGAGATTCAATCCCTGTCACTGTCTGAGATTCAATCCCTGTCACTGACTGAGGTTCAATCCATGTCACTGATTGAGGTTCAAACCCTGTCACTGACTGAGATTCAATCCCTGTCACTGACTAAGGTTCAATCCCTGTCACTGACGTAGGTTCAAACCCTGTCACTGACTGAGGTTCAATTCCTGTCACTGACTGAGGTTCAATCCCTGTCACTGTCTGAGATTCAATCCCTGTCACTGACTGAGGTTCAATCCCGGTCAGTGACTAAGGATCAATCACTGTCACTGACTGAGGTTCATTCCCTGTCACAGACTGAGATTCAATCCCTGTCACTGTCTGAGATTCAATTCCTGTCACTGACTGAGGTTCACTCCCTGTCACTGTCTGAGATTCATTCCCTGTCACAGACTGAGATTCAATCCATGTCACTGATTGAGGTTCAAACCCTGTCACTGGCTGAGATTCAATCCTTGTCACTGACTGAGGTTCAATCCCTGTCACTGACGGAGGTTCAATCCCTGTCACTGACTGAGGGTCAATCCCTGTCACTGACTGAGGCTCAATCACTGTCACTTACTTAGGCTCAATCCGTGTCACTGACTGAGGCTCAATCCATGTCACTGACTGAGATTCAATCCCTATCACTGACTGAGGTTAAATCCCTGTCACTGTCTGAGATTCAATCCCTGTCACTGTCTGAGATTCAATCCCGGTCACTGATTAAGGTCCAATCCCTGTCACTGTCTGAGATTCAATCCCTGTCACTGACTAAGGTTCAATACCTGTCACTGACGGAGATTCAATCCCTGTCACTGGTTGAGATTCAATCCCTGTCACTGACTGAGGTTCAATCCCTGTCTCTGAAGGAGGTTCAATCCCTGTCACTGACTGAGATTTAATCACTGTCACTAAGTGAGATTCAATCCCTGTCACTGAGTGAGATTCAATCCCTGTCACTGTCTGAGGGTCAATCCCAGTCACTGACTGAGATTCAATCCCTGTCACTAACTGAGTTTCAATCCGTGTCACTGACTGAAGCTCAATCCCTGTCACTGACGTAGGTTCAATCCCTGTCACTGACTGAGTTTCAATCCCTGTCACAGACTGAGATTCAATCCCTGTCACTGTCTGAGATTCAATCCCTGTCATTGATTGAGATTCAATTCCTGTCACTGACTGAGGTTCAATCCCTGTCACTGACTGAGATTCAATCCCATTTAGCTAACTCAGATTCAATGCCTGTCACTGACTGAGGTTCAATCCCAGTGTCTCTGATGGAGGTTCAATCCCTGTCACTGATTGAGATTCAATCCCTGTCACTGTCTGAGGGTCAATCCCAGTCACTGACTGAGATTCACTCCCTATCACTAACTGAGTTTCACTCCCTGTCACTGACTGAGGCTCAATCCCTGTCACTGACTGAGATTCAATCCCTATCACTGACTGAGGTTCAATCCCTGTCACAGACTGAGATTCAATCCCTGTCACTGTCTGAGATTCAATCCCTGTCACTGACTGAGGTTCAATCCCTGTCACAGACTGAGATTCAATCACTGTCACTGACTGAGATTCAATCCCTGTCACTGGCTGAGATTCAATCCCTGTCACTGACTAAGGTTCAATCCCTGTCACTGACGTAGGTTCAAACCCTGTCACTGACTGAGGTTCAATCCCTGTCACTGTCTGAGATTCAATCCCTGTCACTGACTGAGGTTCAATCCCGGTCAGTGACTAAGGATCAATCACTGTCACTGACTGAGGTTCATTCCCTGTCACAGACTGAGATTCAATCCCTGTCACTGTCTGAGATTCAATCCCTGTCACTGACTGAGATTCAATCCCTGTCACTGTCTGAGATTCATTCCCTGTCACAGACTGAGATTCAATCCATGTCACTGATTGAGGTTCAAACCCTGTCACTGGCTGAGATTCAACCCTTGTCACTGACGGAGGTTCAATCCCTGTCACTGACTGAGGGTCAATCCCTGTCACTGACTGAGGCTCAATCACTGTCACTTACTTAGGTTCAATCCCTGTCACTGACGTAGGTTCAAACCCTGTCACTGACTGAGGTTCAATCCCTGTCACTGTCTGAGATTCAATCCCTGTCACTGACTGAGGTTCAATCCCGGTCAGTGACTAAGGATCAATCACTGTCACTGACTGAGGTTCATTCCCTGTCACAGACTGAGATTCAATCCCTGTCACTGTCTGAGATTCAATCCCTGTCACTGACTGAGATTCAATCCCTGTCACTGTCTGAGATTCATTCCCTGTCACAGACTGAGATTCAATCCATGTCACTGATTGAGGTTCAAACCCTGTCACTGGCTGAGATTCAATCCTTGTCACTGACGGAGGTTCAATCCCTGTCACTGACTGAGGGTCAATCCCTGTCACTGACTGAGGCTCAATCACTGTTACTTACTTAGGCCCAATCCGTGTCACTGACTGAGGCTCAATCCATGTCACTGACTGAGATTCAATCCCTATCACTGACTGAGGTTAAATCCCTGTCACTGTCTGAGATTCAATCCCTGTCACTGACTGAGATTCAATCCCGGTCACTGACTAAGGTCCAATCCCTGTCACTGTCTGAGATTCAATCCCTGTCACTGACTAAGGTTCAATACCTGTCACTGACGGAGATTCAATCCCTGTCACTGATTGAGATTCAATCCCTGTCACTGACTGAGTTTCAATCCCTGTCTCTGATGGAGGTTCAATCCCTGTCACTGACTGAGATTTAAACACTGTCACTAAGTGAGATTCAATCCCTGTCACTGAGTGAGATTCAATCCGTGTCACTGACTGAAGCTCAATCCCTGTCACTGACTGAGATTCAATCCCTATCACTGACTGAGTTTCAATCCCTGTCACAGACTGAGATTCAATCCCTGTCACTGTCTGAGATTCAATCCCTGTCACTGACTGAGGTTAAATTCCTGTCACAGACTGAGATTCAATCACTGTCACTGACATGAGGTTCAATCCCTGTCACTGGCTGAGATTCAATCCCAGTCACTGACTAAGGTTCAATCCGTCACTGACGTAGGTTCCATCCCTGTCACTAAGTGAGATTCAATCCCAGTCACTGACTGAGGTTCAATTGCAGTCACGAATAGAGATTCAATCCCTGTCACTGACTGAGATTCAATCCCTGTCACTAACTGAGGTTTAATCCCGGTCACTGACGAAGGTCCAATCCCTGTCACTGTCTGAGATTCAATCCCTGTCAATGACTAAGGTTCAATCCCTGTCACTGACGTAGGTTCAATCCCTGTCACTGACTGAGGTTCAATCCCTGTCACTGTCTGAGATTCAATCCCTGTCACTGACTGAGGGTCAATCCCGGTCAGAGACTAAGGAACAATCCCTGTCACTGACTGAGGTTCATTCCCTGTCACAGACTGAGATTCAGTCCCTGTCACTGTCTGAGATTCAATCCCTGTCACTGACTGAGATTCAATCCCTGTCACTGATTGAGGTTCAAACCCTGTCACTGGCTGAGATTCAATCCTTGTCACTGACTGAGGTTCAATCCCTGTCACTGACTGAGATTCAATCCCTATCACTGACTGAGGTTCAATCCCTGTCACAGACTGAGATTCAAACCCTGTCACTAACTGAGGTTCAATCCCTGTCACCGGCTGAGATTCAATCCCTGTCACTGACGTAGGTTCAATCCCTGTCACTGACGTAGGTTCAATCCCTGTCACTGACTGAGGTTCAATCCCTGTCAATGACTGAGGTTCAATCCCTGTCACTGTCTGAGATTCAATCCCTGTCACTGACTGAGGTTCAAACCCTATCACAGACTGAGATTCAATCACTGTCACTGACTGAGATTCAATCACTGTCACTGACTGAGGCTCAATCCCTGTCACTGACTGAGATTCAATCCCTGTCACTGTCTGAGGGTCAATCCCTGTCTCTAACTGAGTTTCAATTCCTGTCACTGACTGAGGCTCAATCCCTGTCACTGACTGAGATTCAATCCCTATCTCTGAATGAGGTTCAACCCCTGTCACAGACTGAGATTCAATCCCTGTCACTGTCTGAGATTCAATCCCTGTCACAGACTGAGATTCACTGTCAATGACTGAGGTTCGATTCCTGTCACTGGCTGAGATTCAATTCCTGTCACTGACTAAGGTTCAATCCCTGTCACTGACATAGGTTCAATCCCTGTCACTGACTGAGGTTCACTCCCTGTCACTGACAGAAATTCAGTCCCTGTCACTGTCTGAGATTCAATCCCTGTCACGGACTGAGATTAAATCCCTGTCACTGACTGAAGCTCAATCCCTGTCACTGACTGAGATTCAATCCCTATCACTGACTGAGTTTCAATCCCTGTCACAGACTGAGATTCAATCCCTGTCACTGTCTGAGATTCATTCCCTGTCATTGATTGAGATTCAATTCCTGTCACTGACTGAGGTTCAATCCCTGTCACTGACTGAGATTCAATCCCATTTAGCTAACTCAGATTCAATGCCTGTCACTGACTGAGGTTCAATCCCTGTCTCTGATGGAGGTTCAATCCCTGTCACTGATTGAGATTCAATCCCTGTCACTGTCTGAGGGTCAATCCCAGTCACTGACTGAGATTCACTCCCTATCACTAACTGAGTTTCACTCCCTGTCTCTGATGGAGGTTCAATCCCTGTCACTGACTGAGATTTAAACACTGTCACTAAGTGAGATTCAATCCCTGTCACTGAGTGAGATTCAATCCGTGTCACTGACTGAAGCTCAATCCCTGTCACTGACTGAGATTCAATCCCTATCACTGACTGAGTTTCAATCCCTGTCACAGACTGAGATTCAATCCCTGTCGCTGTCTGAGATTCAATCCCTGTCACTGACTGAGGTTAAATTCCTGTCACAGACTGAGATTCAATCACTGTCACTGACATGAGGTTCAATCCCTGTCACTGTCTGAGATTCAATCCCTGTCACTGACTAAGGTTCAATACCTGTCACTGAGTGAGATTCAATCCCTGTCACTGTCCGAGGGTCAATCCCAGTCACTGACTGAGATTCAATCCCTGTCACTAACTGAGTTTCAATCCGTGTCACTGACTGAAGCTCAATCCCTGTCACTGACTGAGATTCAATCCCTATCACTGACTGAGTTTCAATCCCTGTCACAGACTGAGATTCAATCCCTGTCACTGTCTGAGATTCATTCCCTGTCATTGATTGAGATTCAATTCCTGTCACTGACTGAGGTTCAATCCCTGTCACTGACTGAGATTCAATCCCATTTAGCTAACTCAGATTCAATGCCTGTCACTGACTGAGGTTCAATCCCTGTCTCTGATGGAGGTTCAATCCCTGTCACTGATTGAGATTCAATCCCTGTCACTGTCTGAGGGTCAATCCCAGTCACTGACTGAGATTCACTCCCTATCACTAACTGAGTTTCACTCCCTGTCTCTGATGGAGGTTCAATCCCTGTCACTGACTGAGATTTAAACACTGTCACTAAGTGAGATTCAATCCCTGTCACTGAGTGAGATTCAATCCGTGTCACTGACTGAAGCTCAATCCCTGTCACTGACTGAGATTCAATCCCTATCACTGACTGAGTTTCAATCCCTGTCACAGACTGAGATTCAATCCCTGTCACTGTCTGAGATTCAATCCCTGTCACTGACTGAGGTTAAATTCCTGTCACAGACTGAGATTCAATCACTGTCACTGACATGAGGTTCAATCCCTGTCACTGGCTGAGATTCAATCCCAGTCACTGACTGAGGTTCAATTGCAGTCACTAATAGAGATTCAATCCCTGTCACTGACTGAGATTCAATCCCTGTCACGAACTGAGGTTTAATCCCGGTCACTGACGAAGGTCCAATCCCTGTCACTGTCTGAGATTCAATCCCTGTCAATGACTAAGGTTCAATCCCTGTCACCGACGTAGGTTCAATCCCTGTCACTGACTGAGGTTCAATCCCTGTCACTGTCTGAGATTCAATCCCTGTCACTGACTGAGGGTCAATCCCGGTCAGAGACTAAGGAACAATCCCTGTCACTGACTGAGGTTCATTCCCTGTCACAGACTGAGATTCAGTCCCTGTCACTGTCTGAGATTCAATCCCTGTCACTGACTGAGATTCAATCCCTGTCACTGATTGAGGTTCAAACCCTGTCACTGGCTGAGATTCAATCCTTGTCACTGACTGAGGTTCAATCCCTGTCACTGACTGAGATTCAATCCCTATCACTGACTGAGGTTCAATCCCTGTCACAGACTGAGATTCAAACCCTGTCACTGACTGAGGTTCAATCCCTGTCAATGACTGAGGTTCAATCCCTGTCACTGTCTGAGATTCAATCCCTGTCACTGACTGAGGTTCAATCCCTATCACAGACTGAGATTCAATCACTGTCACTGACTGAGATTCAATCTCTGTCACTGACTGAGGCTCAATCCCTGTCACTGACTGAGATTCAATCCCTGTCACTGTCTGAGGGTCAATCCCAGTCACTGACTGAGGTTCAATTGCTGTCACTAATAGAGATTCAATCCCTGTCACTGACGGAGATTCAATCCCTGTCACTAACTGAGGTTTAATCCCGGTCACTGATTAAGGTCCCATCCCTGTCACTGTCTGAGATTCAATCCCTGTCACTGACTAAGGTTCAATCCCTGTCACTGACTGAGGTTCAATCCCTGTCTCTGATGCAGGTTCAATCCCTGTCACTGACTGAGATTCAATCCCTGTCACTAAGTGAGATTCAATCCGTGTCACTGACTGAGATTCAATCCCTGTCACTGTCGGGGGGTCCATCCCAGTCACTGGCTGAGATTCAATCCTTGTCACTGACGGAGGTTCAATCCCTGTCACTGACTGAGGGTCAATCCCTGTCACTGACTGAGGCTCAATCACTGTCACTTACTTAGGCTCAATCCGTGTCACTGACTGAGGCTCAATCCATGTCACTGACTGAGATTCAATCCCTATCACTGACTGAGGTTAAATCCCTGTCACTGTCTGAGATTCAATCCCTGTCACTGACTGAGATTCAATCCCGGTCACTGACTAAGTTCCAATCCCTGTCACTGTCTGAGATTCAATCCCTGTCACTGACTAAGGTTCAATACCTGTCACTGACGGAGATTCAATCCCTGTCACTGATTGAGATTCAATCCCTGTCACTGACTGAGTTTCAATCCCTGTCTCTGATGGAGGTTCAATCCCTGTCACTGACTGAGATTTAAACACTGTCACTAAGTGAGATTCAATCCCTGTCACTGAGTGAGATTCAATCCGTGTCACTGACTGAAGCTCAATCCCTGTCACTGACTGAGATTCAATCCCTATCACTGACTGAGTTTCAATCCCTGTCACAGACTGAGATTCAATCCCTGTCGCTGTCTGAGATTCAATCCCTGTCACTGACTGAGGTTAAATTCCTGTCACAGACTGAGATTCAATCACTGTCACTGACATGAGGTTCAATCCCTGTCACTGGCTGAGATTCAATCCCAGTCACTGACTAAGGTTCAATCCGTCACTGACGTAGGTTCCATCCCTGTCACTAAGTGAGATTCAATCCCAGTCACTGACTGAGGTTCAATTGCAGTCACGAATAGAGATTCAATCCCTGTCACTGACTGAGATTCAATCCCTGTCACTAACTGAGGTTTAATCCCGGTCACTGACGAAGGTCCAATCCCTGTCACTGTCTGAGATTCAATCCCTGTCAATGACTAAGGTTCAATCCCTGTCACTGACGTAGGTTCAATCCCTGTCACTGACTGAGGTTCAATCCCTATCACTGTCTGAGATTCAATCCCTGTCACTGACTGAGATTGAATCACTGTCACTAACTGAGATTCAATCCCTGTCACTGACTGAGGTTCATTGCCTGTCACAGACTGAGATTCAGTCCCTATCACTGTCTGAGATTCAATCCCTGTCACTGACTGAGATTCAATCCCTGTCACTGATTGAGGTTCAAACCCTGTCACTGGCTGAGATTCAATCCTTGTCACTGACTGAGGTTCAATCCCTGTCACTGACTGAGATTCAATCCCTATCACTGACTGAGGTTCAATCCCTGTCACAAACTGAGATTCAAACCCTGTCACTAACTGAGGTTCAATCCCTGTCACTGGCTGAGATTCAATCCCTGTCACTGACGTAGGTTCAATCCCTGTCACTGACGTAGGTTCAATCCCTGTCACTGACTGAGATTCAATCCCTGTCACTAAGTGAGATTCAATCCGTGTCACTGACTGAGATTCAATCCCTGTCACTGTCGGAGGGTCCATCCCAGTCACTGACTGAGATTCAATCCTTGTCACTAACTGAGTTTCAATTCCTGTCACTGACTGAGGCTCAATCCCTGTCACTGACTGAGATTCAATCCCTATCACTGAATGAGGTTCAATCCCTGTCACAGACTGAGATTCAATCCCTGTCACTGTCTGAGATTCAATCCCTGTCACAGACTGAGATTCACTGTCAATGACTGAGGTTCGATTCCTGTCACTGGCGGAGATTCAATTCCTGTCACTGACTAAGGATCAATCCCTGTCACGGACATCGGTTCAATCCCTGTCACTGACTGATGTTCACTCCCTGTCACTGACAGAAATTCAGTCCCTGTCACAGACTGAGATTCAGTCCCTGTCACTGTCTGAGATTCAATCCCTGTCACTGACTGAGATTAAATCCCTGTCACTGTCTGAGGGTCAATCCAGGTCACTGACTGAGATTCAATTGCAGTCACTAACAGAGATTCAATCCCTGTCACTGACTGAGATTCAATCCCTGTCACTGACGTAGGTTCAATCCCTGTCACTGACTGAGGTTCAATCCCTGTCAATGACTGAGGTTCAATCCCTGTCACTGTCTGAGATTCAATCCCTGTCACTGACTGAGATTCAATCCCTGTCACAGACTGAGATTCAATCACTGTCACTGACTGAGGCTCAATCCCTGTCACTGACTGAGATTCAATCCCTGTCACTGTCTGAGGGTCAATCCCAGTCACTGAGTGAGGTTCAATTGCTGTCACTAATAGAGATTCAATCCCTGTCACTGACTGAGATTCAATCCCTGTCACTGACTGAGGTTCAATCCCTGTCACTGATGAGGTACAATCCCTGTCACTGAGTGAGGTACAATCGCTGTCACTGACTCATGTTCAATCGCTGTCACTGACTGAATTTCAATCCCTCTCACTGACTGAGATTCAATGCCTGTCACTGACTGAGATTCAATCCCTGTCACTGACTGAATTTCAAACCCTCTCACTGACTGAGGTTCAATTCCTTTCACTGACTGAGATTCAATCCCTGTCATTGACTGAGATTCAATCCCTGTCACTGACTGCGATTCAATCCCAGTCACTGACTGAGTTTCAATCCCTGTCACTGACTGAGATTCAATCCCTGTCACTGACTGAGATTCAATCACTGTCACTGACTGATGTTCAATCCCTGTCACTGTCTGAGATTCATTCTCTGTCACTGACTGTGGTTCAATTCCTGTCACAGACTGAGATTTAATCCCTGTCACTGACTGAGATTCAATCCCTGTCACTGACTGAGGTTCAATCCATGAAACTGGCTGAGATTCCATCCCAGTCAATGACAGAGGTTGAATCCCTGTCACAGGCTGAGATTCAATCCCAGTCAATGACTGAGGTTCAATCCCTGTCAATGACGGAGGCTCAATCCCTGTCACTGACTGAGATTAAATCCCTGTCACTAACTAAGATTCAATCCCTGTCACTGACTGAGGTTCAATCCCTGACACAGACTGAGATTCAATCCCTGTCACTGACTGAGGTTCAATCCCTGGCACTGACGGAGATTCAATCCCTGTCATTGTCTGAGATTCAATCCCTGTCACTGACTAAGGTTCAATCCCTGTCACTGACGGAGGTTGAATCCCTGACACTAATTGAGATTCAATTCCTGCCACTGTCTGAGGTTCAATCCCTGTCACTGATGGAGGTTCATTCCCTGTCACTGACTGAGATTCAATCCCTGTCACTAACTGAGATTCAATCCCTGTCACTGACTGAGTTTCAATCCCTGTCACTCTCTGCGGGTCAATCCCAGTCACTGACTGAGATTCAATCCCTGTCACTGACTGAGATTCAATCACTGTCACTGACTGAGGTTCAATCCCTGTCACTGACTGAGATTCAATCCCTGTCACTGACTGAGTTTCAATCCCTGTCACTCTCTGCGGGTCAATCCCAGTCACTGACTGAGATTCAATCCCTGTCACTGGCTGAGGTTCAATCCCTGTCACTGACTGAGGTACAATCCCTGTCATTGACTGAACCTCAATCACTGTCTGAGGGTCAATGCCAGTCACTGACTGAGGTTGAATACCTGTCACCAACCTAGATTCAATCGCTGTCACTGACTGAGATTCAATCCCTGTCACTGTCTGAGGTTCAATTCCTGTCACTGTCTGCAGGTCCATCCCAGTCACTGACTGAGATTCAATCCCTGTCACTGACTGAGATTCAATCCCTGTCACTGACTGAGGTTCAAGCCCTGTCACAGACAGAGGTTCAATGACTGTCACTGACTGAGGTTCAATCCCTGTCAATGGCTGAGGTTCAATCCCTGTCACTGACTGAGGTTCAATCCCTGTCATTGACTGAACCTCAATCCCTATCACTGTCTGAGGGTCAATGCCAGTCACTGACTGAGATTGAATCCCTGTCACCAACCTAGATTCAATCCCTGTCACTGACTGAGATTCAATCCCTGTCACTGTCTGAGGTTTAATCCCAGTCACTGATTGAGATTCAATTGCTGTCACTAACTGAAAATCAACCCCTCTCACTGAGTGATTCTCAATCCCTGTCACTGACAGAGATTCAATCTCTGTCACTGACTGAGGTACAATCCCTGTCACTGAGTGAGGTACAATCGCTGTCACTGACTCATGTTCAATCGCTGTCACTGACTGAATTTCAATCCCTCTAACTGACTGAGATTCAATGCCTGTCACTGACTGAGATTCAATCCTTTTCACTGACTGTGATTCAATCCCTGTCACTGACTGCAATTCTATGCCTGTCAATGACTGAGATTCCATTCCTGTGGTTGAATCCCTGTCATTGACTGACATTCAATCCCTGTCACTGACTGTGATTCAATCCCAGCCACTGACTGAGTTTCAATCCCTGTCACTGAATGAGATTCAATCCCTGTCACTGACTGAGGTTCAATCCCTGTCACTGACTGTGTATCAATCCCTGTCACTGACAGAGGCTCAATCCCTGTCACTGACTGAGATTCAATCCCTGTCACTAACTGAGATTCAATCCTTGTCACTGACGGAGGTTCAATCCCTGTCACTGACTGAGATTGAATTCCAGTCACTTACTGAGATTCATTCCCTGTCACTGTCTGAGATTCAATCGCTGTCACTGAGTGAGGTTCAATCACTGTCACTGACTGATGCTTAATCCCTGTCACTGACTGAATTTCAGTCCCTCTCACTGACTGAGATTCAATGCCTGTCACTGACTGAGATTCAATCGCTGTCACTGACAGCAATTCTATGCCTGTCAATGACTGAGATTCTATTCCTATCACTGTCTGAGTGTCAATCCCTGTAACTGGTTGAGATTCAATCCCTGTCACTGACTGAGGTTCAATCCCTGTCATTGACTGACATTCATTCCCTGTCAATGAATGCGATTCAATCCCAGCCACTGACTGAGTTTCAAACCCTGTCACTGACTGAGATTCAAACCCTGTCACTGATTGAGGTTCAATCCCTGTCACTGACTGAGTTTCAATCCCTGTCACTGACAGAGGCTCAATCCCTGTCACTGACTGAGATTCAATCCCTGTCACTAGCTGAGATTCAATTCTTGTCACTGACGGAGGTTCAATCCCTGTCACTGACTGAGATTGAATTCCAGTCACTTAATGAGATACAATCCCTGTCACTAACTGAGATTCAATCCCTGTCACTGCCTGAGATTCAATCCCTGTCACTGACAGAGGTTCAATCCCTGTCACAGACTGAGATTAAATCACTGTCACTGACTGAGGTTCAATCCCTGTCACTGTCTGCGGGTCAATCCCAGACACTGACTGAGAATAAATCCCTGTCACTAACTGTGATTCAATCCCTGTCACTGACTGAGGTTCAATCCCTGTCACTGACTGAGAATCAATCCCTGTCACTGACTGAAGTTCAATCCCTTTCACAGACTGTGATTCAATCCCTGTCACTGTCTGAGGGTCAAAGCCAGTCACTGACTGAGATTCAATCCCTGTCACTAACTGAGATTCAATCCCTGTCACTGACTGAGGTTCACTCCCTGTCACTGGCTGAGATTCCATCTCAGTCAATGACTGAGGTTCAATCCCTGTCACTGGCTGAGATTCAATCCCAGTCAATGACTGGGGCTCAATATCTGTAACTGACGGAGGCTCAATCCCTGTCACTGACTGAGGCTCAATCCCTGTCACTGACTGAGATTCAATCCCTGTCACTGTCTGAGATTGAATCCCTGTCACTGACTAAGGTTCAATCCCTGTCACTGACGGAGGTTGAATCCCTGACACTTATTGAGATTCAATTCCTGCCACTGTCTGAGGTTCAATCCCTGTCACTGACTGAGGTTCACTCCCTGTCACTAATTGAGATTCAATCCCTGTCACTAACTAAGATTCAATTCCTGTCACTGACTGAGGCTCAATCACTGTCACTGACTGAGAATCAATCCCTGTCACTGACTGAAGTTCAATCCCTGTCACAGACTGAGATTCAATCCCTGTCACTGACAGAGGCTCAATCCCGGTCACTGACTGAGGTTCATGCCCTGTCACAGACTGAGGTACAATCCCTGTCACTGACTGAGATTCAATCCCTGTCACTGTCTGAGGTTCAATCCCAGTCACTGACGGAGATTCAATCCCTGTCACTGTCTGAGGTTCAATCCCAGTCACTGACTGAGATTCAATTGCTGTCACTAACTGAAAATCAACCCCTGTCACCGAGTGATTCTCAATCCCTGTCACTGAGAGAGATTCAATCTCTGTCACTGACTGAGGTACAATCCCTGTCACTGAGTGAGGTACAATCGCTGTCACTGACTCATGTTCAATCGCTGTCACTGACTGAATTTCAATCCCTCTCACTGACTGAGATTCAATGCCTGTCACTGACTGAGAGTCAATCCCTGTCACTGACTGTGATTCAATCCCTGTCACTGACTGCAATTCTATGCCTGTCAATGACTGAGATTCCATTCCTATCACAGTCTGAGTGTCAATCCCTGTAACTGATTGAGATTCAAACCCTGTCACTGACTGAGGTTGAATCCCTGTCATTGACTGACATTCAATCCCTGTCACTGACTGTGATTCAATCCCAGCCACTGACTGAGTTTCAATCCCTGTCACTGACTGAGATTCAATCCCTGTCACTGACTGAGGTTCAATCCCTGTCACTGACTGTGTTTCAATCCCCGTCACTGACAGAGGCTCAATCCCTGTCACTGACTGAGATTCAATCCCTGTCACTAACTGAGATTCAATCCTTGTCACTGACGGAGGTTCAATCCCTGTCACTGACTGAGATTGAATTCCAGTCACTTACTGAGATTCATTCCCTGTCACTGTCTGAGATTCAATCCCTGTCACTGAGTGAGGGTCAATCGCTGTCACTGACTCATGTTCAATCACTGTCACTGACTGATGCTTAATCCCTGTCACTGACTGAATTTCAATCCCTCTCACTGACTGAGATTCAATGCCTGTCACTGACTGAGATTCAATCGCTGTCACTGACAGCAATTCTATGCCTGTCAATGACTGAGATTCTATTCCTATCACTGTCTGAGTGTCAATCCCTGTAACTGATTGAGATTCAATCCCTGTCACTGACTGAGGTTCAATCCCTGTCATTGACGGACATTCATTCCCTGTCAATGAATGCGATTCAATCCCAGCCACTGACTGAGTTTCAATCCCTGTCACTGACTGAGATTCAATCCCTGTCCCTGACTGAGGTTCAATCCCTGTCACTGACTGAGTTTCAATCCCTGTCACTGACAGAGGCTCAATCCCTGTCACTGACTGAGATTCAATCCCAGTCACTGACTGAGATTGAATTCCAGTCACTTAATGAGATACAATCCCTGTCACTAACTGAGATTCAATCCCTGTCACTGCCTGAGATTCAATCCCTGTCACTGAAAGAGGTTCAATCCCTGTCACAGACTGAGATTAAATCACTGTCACTGTCTGCGGGTCAATCCCAGACACTGACTAAGAATAAATCCCTGTCACTAACTGTGATTCAATCCCTGTCACTGACTGAGGTTCAATCCCTGTCACTGACTGAGAATCAATCCCTGTCACTGACTGAAGTTCAATCCCTTTCACAGACTGTGATTCAATCCCTGTCACTGTCTGAGGGTCAAAGCCAGTCACTGACTGAGATTCAATCCCTGTCACTAACTGAGATTCAATCCCTGTCACTGACTGAGGTTCACTCCCTGTCTCTGGCTGAGATTCCATCTCAGTCAATGACTGAGGTTCAATCCCTGTCACTGGCTGAGATTCAATCCCAGTCAATGACTGGGGCTCAATATCTGTAACTGACGGAGGCTCAATCCCTGTCACTGACTGAGGCTCAATCCCTGTCACTGACTGAGATTCAATCCCTGTCACTGTCTGAGATTGAATCCCTGTCACTGACTAAGGTTCAATCCCTGTCACTGACGGAGGTTGAATCCCTGACACTTATTGAGATTCAATTCCTGCCACTGTCTGAGGTTCAATCCCTGTCACTGACTGAGGTTCACTCCCTGTCACTAACTGAGATTCAATCCCTGTCACTAACTAAGATTCAATCCCTGTCACTGACTGAGGCTCAATCACTGTCACTGACTGTGAATCAATCCCTGTCACTGACTGAAGTTCAATCCCTGTCACAGACTGAGATTCAATCCCTGTCACTGACTGAGGTTCATGCCCTGTCACAGACTGAGGTTCAATCCCTGTCACTGACTGAGGTTCAATCCCTGTCACTGGCTGAGTTTCAATCCCTGTCACTGACTGAGGTTCAATCACTGTCACTGACTGAACCTCAATCCCTGTCACTGTCTGAGGGTCAATGCCAGTCACTGACTGAGATTGAATCCCTGTCACCAACTTAGATTCAATCCCTGTCACTGACTGCTATTCAATCCCTGTCACTGTCTGAGGGACAATCCCAGTCACTGACTGAGATTCAATTGCTGTCACTAACTGAAAATCAATCCCTGTCACTGAGTGATTCTCAATCCCTGTCACTGACAGAGATTCAATCTCTATCACTGACTGAGGTTCAATCCCTGTCACTGAGTGAGGTTCAATCGCTGTCACTGACTCATGTTCAATCGCTGTCACTCGCTGAGATTCACTTCCTGTCACTGACTGAATTTCAATCCCTCTCACTGACTGAGATTCAATGCCTGTCACTGACTGAGATTCCATCCCTGTCAAAGTCTGTGATTCAATACCTGTCACTGACTGCAATTCTATGCCTGTCAATGACTGAGATTCCATTCCTATCACTGTCTGAGTGACAATCCCTGGAACTGATTGAGATTCAATCCCTGTCACTGACTGAGGTTCAATCACTGTCATTGACTGACATTCAATCCCTGTCACTGACTGCGATTCAATCCCTGTCACTGACTGAGTTTCAATCCCTGTCACTGACAGAGGCTCAATCCCTTTCATTGACTGAGATTCAATCCCTGTCACTAACTGAGATTCAATCCTTGTCACTGACGGAGGTTCAATCCCTGTCACTGACTGAGATTGAATTCCAGTCACTTACTGAGATTCAATCCCTGTCACTGAGTGAGGTTCAATCGCTGTCACTGACTGATGCTTAATCTCTGTCACTGACTGAATTTCAATCCGTCTCACTGACTGAGATTCAATGCCTGTCACTGACTGAGATTCAATCGCTGTCACTGACTGCAATTCTATGCCTGTCAATGACTGAGAATTCCATTCCTATCACTGTCTGAGTGTCAATCCCTGTAACTGATTGAGATTCAATCCCTGTCACTGACTGAGATTCAATCCCTGTCACTGACAGAGGTTCAATCCCTGTCACAGACTGAGATTAAATCACTGTCACTGAGTGAGGTTCAATCGCTGTCACTGACTCATGTTCAATCGCTGTCACTGACTGATGCTTAATCCCTGTCACTGACTGAATTTCAATCCCTCTCACTTACTGAGATTCATTCCCTGTCACTGTCTGAGATTCAATCCCTGTCACTGAGTGAGGTTCAATCGCTGTCACTGACTCATGTTCAATCGCTGTCACTGACTGATGCTTCATCCCTGTCACTGACTGAATTTCAATCCCTCTCACTGACTGAGATTCAATGCCTGTCACTGACTGAGATTCAATCCCTGTCACTGACTGCGATTCAATCCCAGCCACTGACTGAGTTTCAATCCCTGTCACTGACTGAGATTCAATCCCTGTCACTGACTGAGGTTCAATCCATGTCACTGACTGAGTTTCAATCCCTGTCACTGACAGAGGCTCAATCCCTGTCACTGACTGAGATTCAATCCCTGTCACTAACTAAGATTCAATCCTTGTCTCTGACGGAGGTTCAATCCCTGTCACTGACTGAGATTGAATTCCAGTCACTTACTGAGATACAATCCCTGTCACTAACTGAGATTCAATCCCTGTCACTGCCTGAGATTCAATCCCTGTCACGGACCGAGGTTCAATCCCTGTCACAGACTGAGATTAACTCACTGTCACTGACGGAGGTTCAATCCCTGCCACTGTCTGCCGGTCAATCCCAGACACTGACTGAGAATAAATCCCTGTCACTAACTGTGATTCAATCCCTGTCACTGACTGAAGTTCAATCCCTGTCACAGACTGAGATTCAATCCCTGTCACTGACAGAGGCTCAATCCCGGTCACTGACTGAGGTTCATGCCCTGTCACAGACTGAGGTTCAATCCCTGTCACTGACTGAGATTCAATCCCTGTCACTGTCTGAGGTTCAATCCCAGTCACTGACGGAGATTCAATCCCTGTCACTGTCTGAGGTTCAATCCCAGTCACTGACTGAGATTCAATTGCTGTCACTAACTGAAAATCAACACCTGTCACCGAGTGATTCTCAATCCCTGTCACTGAGAGAGATTCAATCTCTGTCACTGACAGAGGTACAATCCCTGTCACTGAGTGAGGTACAATCGCTGTCACTGACTCATGTTCAATCGCTGTCACTGACTGAATTTCAATCCCTCTCACTGACTGAGATTCAATGCCTGTCACTGACTGAGATTCAATTCCTGTCACTGACTGTGATTCAATCCCTGTCACTGACTGCAATTCTATGCCTGTCAATGACTGAGATTCCATTCCTATCACAGTCTGAGTGTCAATCCCTGTAACTGATTGAGATTCAAACCCTGTCACTGACTGAGGTTGAATCCCTGTCATTGACTGACATTCAATCCCTGTCACTGACTGTGATTCAATCCCAGCCACTGACTGAGTTTCAATCCCTGTCACTGACTGAGATTCAATCCCTGTCACTGACTGAGGTTCAATCCCTGTCACTGACTGTGTTTCAATCCCCGTCACTGACAGAGGCTCAATCCCTGTCACTGACTGAGATTCAATCCCTGTCACTAACTGAGATTCAATCCTTGTCACTGACGGAGGTTCAATCCCTGTCACTGACTGAGATTGAATTCCAGTCACTTACTGAGATTCATTCCCTGTCACTGTCTGAGATTCAATCCCTGTCACTGAGTGAGGTTCAATCGCTGTCACTGACTCATGTTCAATCACTGTCACTGACTGATGCTTAATCCCTGTCACTGACTGAATTGCAATCCCTCTCACTGACTGAGATTCAATGCCTGTCACTGACTGAGATTCAATCGCTGTCACTGACAGCAATTCTATGCCTGTCAATGACTGAGATTCTATTCCTATCACTGTCTGAGTGTCAATCCCTGTAACTGATTGAGATTCAATCCCTGTCACTGACTGAGGTTCAATCCCTGTCATTGACGGACATTCATTCCCTGTCAATGAATGCGATTCAATCCCAGCCACTGACTGAGTTTCAATCCCTGTCACTGACTGAGATTCAATCCCTGTCACTGACTGAGGTTCAATCCCTGTCACTGACTGAGTTTCAATCCCTGTCACTGACAGAGGCTCAATCCCTGTCACTGACTGAGATTCAATCCCAGTCACTGACTGAGATTGAATTCCAGTCACTTCATGAGATACAATCTCTGTCACTAACTGAGATTCAATCCCTGTCACTGCCTGAGATTCAATCCCTGTCACTGACAGAGGTTCAATCCCTGTCACAGACTGAGATTAAATCACTGTCACTGACTGAGGTTCAATCCCTGTCACTGTCTGCGGGTCAATCCCAGACACTGACTAAGAATAAATCCCTGTCACTAACTGTGATTCAATCCCTGTCACTGACTGAGGTTCAATCCCTGTCACTGACTGAGAATCAATCCCTGTCACTGACTGAAGTTCAATCCCTTTCACAGACTGTGATTCAATCCCTGTCACTGTCTGAGGGTCAAAGCCAGTCACTGACTGAGATTCAATCCCTGTCACTAACTGAGATTCAATCCCTGTCACTGACTGAGGTTCACTCCCTGTCTCTGGCTGAGATTCCATCTCAGTCAATGACTGAGGTTCAATCCCTGTCACTGGCTGAGATTCAATCCCTGTCAATGACTGGGGCTCAATATCTGTAACTGACGGAGGCTCAATCCCTGTCACTGACTGAGGCTCAATCCCTGTCACTGACTGAGATTCAATCCCTGTCACTGTCTGAGATTGAATCCCTGTCACTGACTAAGGTTCAATCCCTGTCACTGACGGAGGTTGAATCCCTGACACTTATTGAGATTCAATTCCTGCCACTGTCTGAGGTTCAATCCCTGTCACTGACTGAGGTTCACTCCCTGTCACTAACTGAGATTCAATCCCTGTCACTGACTGAGGCTCAATCACTGTCACTGACTGAGAATCAATCCCTGTCACTGACTGAAGTTCAATCCCTGTCACAGACTGAGATTCAATCCCTGTCACTGACTGAGATTCAATCCCTGTCACTGACTGAGGTTCATGCCCTGTCACAGACTGAGGTTCAATCCCTGTCACTGACTGAGGTTCAATCCCTGTCACTGGCTGAGTTTCAATCCCTGTCACTGACTGAGGTTCAATCACTGTCACTGACTGAACCTCAATCCCTGTCACTGTCTGAGGGTCAATGCCAGTCACTGACTGAGATTGAATCCCTGTCACCAACTTAGATTCAATCCCTGTCACTGACTGCTATTCAATCCCTGTCACTGTCTGAGGGACAATCCCAGTCACTGACTGAGATTCAATTGCTGTCACTAACTGAAAATCAATCCCTGTCACTGAGTGATTCTCAATCCCTGTCACTGACAGAGATTCAATCTCTATCACTGACTGAGGTTCAATCCCTGTCACTGAGTGAGGTTCAATCGCTGTCACTGACTCATGTTCAATCGCTGTCACTCGCTGAGATTCACTTCCTGTCACTGACTGAATTTCAATCCCTCTCACTGACTGAGATTCAATGCCTGTCACTGACTGAGATTCCATCCCTGTCAAAGTCTGTGATTCAATACCTGTCACTGACTGCAATTCTATGCCTGTCAATGACTGAGATTCCATTCCTATCACTGTCTGAGTGACAATCCCTGGAACTGATTGAGATTCAATCCCTGTCACTGACTGAGGTTCAATCACTGTCATTGACTGACATTCAATCCCTGTCACTGACTGCGATTCAATCCCTGTCACTGACTGAGTTTCAATCCCTGTCACTGACAGAGGCTCAATCCCTTTCATTGACTGAGATTCAATCCCTGTCACTAACTGAGATTCAATCCTTGTCACTGACGGAGGTTCAATCCCTGTCACTGACTGAGATTGAATTCCAGTCACTTACTGAGATTCAATCCCTGTCACTGAGTGAGGTTCAATCGCTGTCACTGACTGATGCTTAATCTCTGTCACTGACTGAATTTCAATCCGTCTCACTGACTGAGATTCAATGCCTGTCACTGACTGAGATTCAATCGCTGTCACTGACTGCAATTCTATGCCTGTCAATGACTGAGAATTCCATTCCTATCACTGTCTGAGTGTCAATCCCTGTAACTGATTGAGATTCAATCCCTGTCACTGACTGAGATTCAATCCCTGTCACTGACAGAGGTTCAATCCCTGTCACAGACTGAGATTAAATCACTGTCACTGAGTGAGGTTCAATCGCTGTCACTGACTCATGTTCAATCGCTGTCACTGACTGATGCTTAATCCCTGTCACTGACTGAATTTCAATCCCTCTCACTTACTGAGATTCATTCCCTGTCACTGTCTGAGATTCAATCCCTGTCACTGAGTGAGGTTCAATCGCTGTCACTGACTCATGTTCAATCGCTGTCACTGACTGATGCTTCATCCCTGTCACTGACTGAATTTCAATCCCTCTCACTGACTGAGATTCAATGCCTGTCACTGACTGAGATTCAATCCCTGTCACTGACTGCGATTCAATCCCAGCCACTGACTGAGTTTCAATCCCTGTCACTGACTGAGATTCAATCCCTGTCACTGACTGAGGTTCAATCCATGTCACTGACTGAGTTTCAATCCCTGTCACTGACAGAGGCTCAATCCCTGTCACTGACTGAGATTCAATCCCTGTCACTAACTAAGATTCAATCCTTGTCTCTGACGGAGGTTCAATCCCTGTCACTGACTGAGATTGAATTCCAGTCACTTACTGAGATACAATCCCTGTCACTAACTGAGATTCAATCCCTGTCACTGCCTGAGATTCAATCCCTGTCACGGACCGAGGTTCAATCCCTGTCACAGACTGAGATTAACTCACTGTCACTGACGGAGGTTCAATCCCTGCCACTGTCTGCCGGTCAATCCCAGACACTGACTGAGAATAAATCCCTGTCACTAACTGTGATTCAATCCCTGTCACTGACTGAAGTTCAATCCCTGTCACAGACTGAGATTCAATCCCTGTCACTGACAGAGGCTCAATCCCGGTCACTGACTGAGGTTCATGCCCTGTCACAGACTGAGGTTCAATCCCTGTCACTGACTGAGATTCAATCCCTGTCACTGTCTGAGGTTCAATCCCAGTCACTGACGGAGATTCAATCCCTGTCACTGTCTGAGGTTCAATCCCAGTCACTGACTGAGATTCAATTGCTGTCACTAACTGAAAATCAACACCTGTCACCGAGTGATTCTCAATCCCTGTCACTGAGAGAGATTCAATCTCTGTCACTGACAGAGGTACAATCCCTGTCACTGAGTGAGGTACAATCGCTGTCACTGACTCATGTTCAATCGCTGTCACTGACTGAATTTCAATCCCTCTCACTGACTGAGATTCAATGCCTGTCACTGACTGAGATTCAATTCCTGTCACTGACTGTGATTCAATCCCTGTCACTGACTGCAATTCTATGCCTGTCAATGACTGAGATTCCATTCCTATCACAGTCTGAGTGTCAATCCCTGTAACTGATTGAGATTCAAACCCTGTCACTGACTGAGGTTGAATCCCTGTCATTGACTGACATTCAATCCCTGTCACTGACTGTGATTCAATCCCAGCCACTGACTGAGTTTCAATCCCTGTCACTGACTGAGATTCAATCCCTGTCACTGACTGAGGTTCAATCCCTGTCACTGACTGTGTTTCAATCCCCGTCACTGACAGAGGCTCAATCCCTGTCACTGACTGAGATTCAATCCCTGTCACTAACTGAGATTCAATCCTTGTCACTGACGGAGGTTCAATCCCTGTCACTGACTGAGATTGAATTCCAGTCACTTACTGAGATTCATTCCCTGTCACTGTCTGAGATTCAATCCCTGTCACTGAGTGAGGTTCAATCGCTGTCACTGACTCATGTTCAATCACTGTCACTGACTGATGCTTAATCCCTGTCACTGACTGAATTGCAATCCCTCTCACTGACTGAGATTCAATGCCTGTCACTGACTGAGATTCAATCGCTGTCACTGACAGCAATTCTATGCCTGTCAATGACTGAGATTCTATTCCTATCACTGTCTGAGTGTCAATCCCTGTAACTGATTGAGATTCAATCCCTGTCACTGACTGAGGTTCAATCCCTGTCATTGACGGACATTCATTCCCTGTCAATGAATGCGATTCAATCCCAGCCACTGACTGAGTTTCAATCCCTGTCACTGACTGAGATTCAATCCCTGTCACTGACTGAGGTTCAATCCCTGTCACTGACTGAGTTTCAATCCCTGTCACTGACAGAGGCTCAATCCCTGTCACTGACTGAGATTCAATCCCAGTCACTGACTGAGATTGAATTCCAGTCACTTCATGAGATACAATCTCTGTCACTAACTGAGATTCAATCCCTGTCACTGCCTGAGATTCAATCCCTGTCACTGACAGAGGTTCAATCCCTGTCACAGACTGAGATTAAATCACTGTCACTGACTGAGGTTCAATCCCTGTCACTGTCTGCGGGTCAATCCCAGACACTGACTAAGAATAAATCCCTGTCACTAACTGTGATTCAATCCCTGTCACTGACTGAGGTTCAATCCCTGTCACTGACTGAGAATCAATCCCTGTCACTGACTGAAGTTCAATCCCTTTCACAGACTGTGATTCAATCCCTGTCACTGTCTGAGGGTCAAAGCCAGTCACTGACTGAGATTCAATCCCTGTCACTAACTGAGATTCAATCCCTGTCACTGACTGAGGTTCACTCCCTGTCTCTGGCTGAGATTCCATCTCAGTCAATGACTGAGGTTCAATCCCTGTCACTGGCTGAGATTCAATCCCTGTCAATGACTGGGGCTCAATATCTGTAACTGACGGAGGCTCAATCCCTGTCACTGACTGAGGCTCAATCCCTGTCACTGACTGAGATTCAATCCCTGTCACTGTCTGAGATTGAATCCCTGTCACTGACTAAGGTTCAATCCCTGTCACTGACGGAGGTTGAATCCCTGACACTTATTGAGATTCAATTCCTGCCACTGTCTGAGGTTCAATCCCTGTCACTGACTGAGGTTCACTCCCTGTCACTAACTGAGATTCAATCCCTGTCACTAACTAAGATTCAATCCCTGTCACTGACTGAGGCTCAATCACTGTCACTGACTGAGAATCAATCCCTGTCACTGACTGAAGTTCAATCCCTGTCACAGACTGAGATTCAATCCCTGTCACTGACTGAGATTCAATCCCTGTCACTGACTGAGGTTCATGCCCTGTCACAGACTGAGGTTCAATCCCTGTCACTGACTGAGGTTCAATCCCTGTCACTGGCTGAGTTTCAATCCCTGTCACTGACTGAGGTTCCATCACTGTCACTGACTGAACCTCAATCCCTGTCACTGTCTGAGGGTCAATGCCAGTCACTGACTGAGATTGAATCCCTGTCACCAACTTAGATTCAATCCCTGTCACTGACTGCTATTCAATCCCTGTCACTGTCTGAGGGACAATCCCAGTCACTGACTGAGATTCAATTGCTGTCACTAACTGAAAATCAATCCCTGTCACTGAGTGATTCTCAATCCCTGTCACTGACAGAGATTCAATCTCTATCACTGACTGAGGTTCAATCCCTGTCACTGAGTGAGGTTCAATCGCTGTCACTGACTCATCTTCAATCGCTGTCACTCGCTGAGATTCACTTCCTGTCACTGACTGAATTTCAATCCCTCTCACTGACTGAGATTCAATGCCTGTCACTGACTGAGATTCCATCCCTGTCAAAGACTGTGATTCAATACCTGTCACTGACTGCAATTCTATGCCTGTCAATGACTGAGATTCCATTCCTATCACTGTCTGAGTGACAATCCCTGGAACTGATTGAGAATCAATCCCTGTCACTGACTGAGGTTCAATCCCTGTCATTGACTGACATTCAATCCCTGTCACTGACTGCGATTCAATCCCTGTCACTGACTGTGTTTCAATCCCTGTCACTGACAGAGGCTCAATCCCTTTCATTGACTGAGATTCAATCCCTGTCACTAACTGAGATTCAATCCCTGTCACTTACTGAGATTCATTCCCTGTCACTGTCTGAGATTCAATCCCTGTCACTGAGTGAGGTTCAATCGCTGTCACTGACTCATGTTCAATCGCTGTCACTGACTGATGCTTAATCCCTGTCACTGACTGAATTTCAATCCCTCTCACTGACTGAGGTTCAATCACTGTCATTGACTGACATTCAATCCCTGTCACTGACTGCGATTCAATCCCTGTCACTGACTGAGTTTCAATCCCTGTCACTGACAGAGGCTCAATCCCGGTCATTGACTGAGATTCAATCCCTGTCACTAACTGAGATTCAATCCTTGTCACTGACGGAGGTTCAATCCCTGTCACTGACTGAGATTGAATTCCAGTCACTTACTGAGATTCAATCCCTGTCACTGAGTGAGGTTCAATCGCTGTCACTGACGCATGTTCAATCGCTGTCACTGACTGATGCTTAATCTCTGTCACTGACTGAATTTCAATCCGTCTCACTGACTGAGATTCAATGCCTGTCACTGACTGAGACTCAATCGCTGTCACTGACTGCAATTCTATGCCTGTCAATGACTGAGAATTCCATTCCTATCACTGTCTGAGTGTCAATCCCTGTAACTGATTGAGATTCAATCCCTGTCACTGACTGAGATTCAATCCCTGTCACTGAGAGAGGTTCAATCCCTGTCACAGACTGAGATTAAATCACTGTCACTGAGTGAGGTTCAATCGCTGTCACTGACTCATGTTCAATCGCTGTCACTGACTGATGCTTAATCCCTGTCACTGACTGAATTTCAATCCCTGTCACTGACTGAGATTCAATGCCTGTCACTGACTGAGATTCAATCCCTGTCACTGACTGCGATTCAATCCCAGCCACTGACTGAGTTTCAATCCCTGTCACTGACTGAGATTCAATCCCTGTCACTGACTGAGGTTCAATCCATGTCACTGACTGAGTTTCAATCCCTGTCACTGACAGAGGCTCAATCCCTGTCACTGACTGAGATTCAATCCCTGTCACTAACTGAGATTCAATCCTTGTCACTGACGGAGGTTCAATCCCTGTCACTGACTGAGATTGAATTCCAGTCACTTACTGAGATACAATCCCTGTCACTAACTGAGATTCAATCCCTGTCACTGCCTGAGATTCAATCCCTGTCACGGACAGAGGCTCAATCCCTGTCACAGACTGAGATTAAATCACTGTCACTGACTGAGGTTCAATCCCTGTCACTGTCTGCGGGTCAATCCCAGACACTGACTGAGAATAAATCCCTGTCACTAACTGTGATTCAATCCCTGTCACTGACTGAGGTTCAATCCCTGTCACTGACTGAGAATCAATCCCTGTCACTGACTGAAGTTCAATCCCTGTCACAGACTGTGATTCAATCCCTGTCACTGTCTGAGGGTCAAAGCCAGTCACTGACTGAGATTCAATCCCTGTCACTAACTGAGATTCAATCCCTGTCACTGACTGAGGTTCACTCCCTGTCACTGGCTGAGATTCCATCTCAGTCAATGACTGAGGTTCAATCCCTGTCACTGGCTGAGATTCAATCCCAGTCAATGACTGGGGCTCAATACCTGTAACTGACGGAAGCTCAATCCCTGTCACTGACTGAGGCTCAATCCCTGTCACTGACTGAGATTCAATCCCTGTCACTGTCTGAGATTCAATCACTGTCACTGACTGAGATTCAATCCCTGTCATTGTCTGTGATTGAATACCTGTCACTGACTAAGGTTCAATCCCTATCACTGACGGAGGTTGAATCCCTGACACTTATTGAGATTCAATTCCTGCCGCTGTCTGAGGTTCAATCCCTGTCACTAACTAAGATTCAATTCCTGTCACTGACTGAGCTTCAATCCCTGTCACTGACTGAGGTTCATGCCCTGTCACTGACTGAGGTTCATGCCCTGTCACTGACTGAGGTTCAATCCCTGTCACTGGCTGAGGTTCAATCCCTGTCACTGACTGAGGTTCAATCCCTGTCACTGACTGAACCTCAATCCCTGTCACTGTCTGAGGGTCAATGCCAGTCACTGACTTAGATTGAATCCCTGTCACCAACTTAGATTCTATCCCTGTCACTGTCTGCTATTCAATCCCTGTCACTGTCTGAGGGTCAATTCCAGTCACTGACTGAGATTCAATTGCTGTCACTAACTGAAAATCAATCCCTGTCACTGAGTGATTCTCAATCCCTGTCACTGACAGAGATTCAATCTCTATCACTGACTGAGGTTCAATCCCTGTCACTGAGTGAGGTTCAATCACTGTCACTGACTCATGTTCAATCGCTGTCACTGGCTGAGATTCACTTCCTGTCACTGACTGAATTTCAATCTCTCTCACTGACTGAGATTCAATGCCTGTCACTGACTGAGATTCCATCCCTGTCACAGACTGTGATTCAATACCTGTCACTGACTGCAATTCTATGCCTGTCAATGACTGAGATTCCATTCCTATCACTGTCTGAGTGTCAATCCCTGTAACTGATTGAGATTCAATCCCTGTCACTGACTGAGGTTCAATCCCTGTCATTGACTGACATTCAATCCCTGTCACTGACTGCGATTCAATCCCAGCCACTGACTGAGTTCCAATCACTGTCACTGACTGAGATTCAATCCCAGTCACTGACTGAGGTTCAATCCCTGTCACTGACTGAGTTTCAATCCCTGTCACTGACAGAGGCTCAATCCCGGTCACTGACTGTGATTCAATCCCTGTCACTAACTGATTTCAATCCTTGTCACTGACGGAGGTTCAATCGCTGTCACTGACTGAGATTGAATTCCAGTCACTTACTGAGATTCTATCGCTGTCACTGAGTGAGGATCAATCGCTGTCACTGACGCATGTTCAATCGCTGTCACTGACTGATGCTTAATCCCTGTCACTGACTGAATTTTAATCCGTCTCACTGACTGAGATTCAATGCCTGTCACTGACTGAGACTCAATCGCTGTCACTGACTGCAATTCTATGCCTGTCAATGACTGAGAATTCCATTCCTATCACTGTCTGAGTGTCAATCCCTGTAACTGATTGAGATTCAATCCCTGTCACAGACTGAGATTCAATCCCTGTCACTGACAGAGGTTCAATCCCTGTCACAGACTGAGATTAAATCACTGTCACTGACTGAGGTTCAATCCCTTTCACTGTCTGCGGGTCAATCCCAGACACTAACTGAGATTAAATCCGTGTCACGAACGAAGATTCAATCCCTGTCACTGACTGAGATTCAATCCCTGTCACTGACTGAGAACCAATCCCTGTCACTGACTGAGATTCAATCCCTGTCACTGACTGAGGTTCATGCCCTGTCACTGTCTGAGTGTCAAAGCCAGTCACTGACTGAGATACAATCCCTGTCACTGACTGAGGATCAATCCCTGTCACTGGCTGAGATTCCATCCCAGTCAATGTCTGAGGTTCAATCCCTGTCACTGGCTGAGATTCAATCCCAGTCAATGACTGGGGCTCAATACCTGTCACTGACGGAGGCTCAATCCTTGTCACTGACTGAGGCTCAATCCCTGTCACTGACTGAGATTCAATCCCTGTCACTGTCTGAGATTCAATTCCTGTCACAGATTGAGATTCAATCCCTGTCACTGTCTGAGATTCAATCCCCGTCACTGACTAAGGTTCAATCCCTGTCACTGACTGAGGTTCAATCCCTGTCACTGATGGAGGTTCAATCCCTGTCACTGACTGAGATTCAGTCCCTGTCACTGTCTGAGATTCAATCCCTGTCACTGACTGAGTTTCCATCCCTGTCACTGTCTGCGGGTCAATTCCAGTCACTGACTGAGATTAAATCCCTGTCACTAACTAAGATTCAATCCCTGTCACTGACTGAGACTCAATCACTGTCACTGACTGAGAATCAATCCCTGTCACTGTCTGAAGTTCAATCCCTGTCACAGACTGAGATTCAATCCCTGTCACTGACTGTGATTCAATGCCTGTCACTGACTGCAATTCTATGCCTGTCAATGACTGAGATTCCATTCCTATCACTGTCTGAGTGTCAATCCCTGTAACTGATTGAGATTCAATCCCTGTCACTGACTGAGATTCAATCCCTGTCACTGACTGAGGTTCATGCCCTGTCACAGACCGAGATACAATGATTGTCACTGACTGAGATTCAATCCCTGTCACTGGCTGAGGTTCAATCCCTGTCACTGACTGAGGTTCAATCCCTGTCACTGACTGAACCTCAATCCCTGTCACTGTCTGAGGGTCTATGCCAGTCACTGACTGAGATTGAATCCCTGTCACCAACTTAGATTCAATCCCAGTCACTGACTGCGATTCAATCCCTGTCACTGTCTGAGGGTCAATCCCTGTCATTGACTGACATTCAATCCCTGTCACTAACTGCGATTCAATCCCAGCCACTGACTGAGTTTCAATCACTGTCACTGACAGATGATCAATCCCTGTCACTGACTGAGATTCAATCCCTGTCACTAACTGAGATTCAATCCTTGTCACTGACGGAGGTTCAATCCCTGTCACTGACTGAGATTGAATTCCAGTCACTTACTGAGATTCATTCCCTGTCACTGTCTGAGATTCAATTCCTGTCACTGAGTGAGGTTCAATCGCTGTCACTGACGCATGTTCAATCGCTGTCACTGACTGATGCTTAATCCCTGTCACTGACTGAATTTCAATCCCTCTCACTGACTGAGATTCAATGCCTGTCACTGACTGAGATTCAATCCCTGTCACTGACTGTGATTCAATGTCTGTCACTGACGGCAATTCTATGCCTGTCACTGACTGAGATTCAATCCCTGTAACTGATTGAGATTCAATCCCTGTCACTGACTGAGGTTCAATCCCTGTCATTGACTGACATTCAATCCCAGTCACTGACTGAGGCTCAATCCCGGTCACAGACTGAGAATCAATCCCATCACTGACTGAAGTTCAATCCCTGTCACTGACTGAGGCTCAATCCCTGTCATTGACTGAGAATCAATCCCTGTCACTGACTGAAGTTCAATCCCCCCTGTTACAGACTGAGATTCAATCCCTGTCACTGACTGAGATTCAATCCCTGTCACTGATTGAGGTTCAATCCCTGTCACAGACTGTGATTCAATCCCTGTCACTGTCTGAGGGTCAAAGCCAGTCACTAACTGAGATTCAATCCCTGTCACTGACTGAGGTTCACTCCCTGTCACTGGCTGAGATTCCATCTCAGTCAATGACTGAGGTTCAATCCCTGTCACTGGCTGAGATTCAATCCCAGTCAATGACTGGGGCTCAATACCTGTAACTGACGGAAGCTCAATCCCTGTCACTGACTGAGGCTCAATCCCTGTCACTGACTGAGATTCAATCCCTGTCACTGTCTGAGATTCAATCACTGTCACTGACTGAGATTCAATCCCTGTCATTGTCTGTGATTGAATACCTGTCACTGACTAAGGTTCAATCCCTGTCACTGACGGAGGTTGAATCCCTGACACTTATTGAGATTCAATTCCTGCCACTGTCTGAGGTTCAATCCCTGTCACTGACTGAGATTCAATCCCTGTCACTAACTAAGATTCAATTCCTGTCACTGACTGAGATTCAATCCCTGTCACTGACTGAGGTTCATGCCCTGTCACTGACTGAGGTTCATGCCCTGTCACTGACTGAGGTTCAATCCCTGTCACTGGCTGAGGTTCAATCCCTGTCACTGACTGAGGTTCAATCCCTGTCACTGACTGAACCTCAATCCCTGTCACTGTCTGAGGGTCAATGCCAGTCACTGACTGAGATTGAATCCCTGTCACCAACTTAGATTCTATCCCTGTCACTGTCTGCTATTCAATCCCTGTCACTGTCTGAGGGTCAATTCCAGTCACTGACTGAGATTCAATTGCTGTCACTAACTGAAAATCAATCCCTGTCACTGAGTGATTCTCAATCCCTGTCACTGACAGAGATTCAATCTCTATCACTGACTGAGGTTCAATCCCTGTCACTGAGTGAGGTTCAATCACTGTCACTGACTCATGTTCAATCGCTGTCACTGGCTGAGATTCACTTCCTGTCACTGACTGAATTTCAATCCCTCTCACTGACTGAGATTCAATGCCTGTCACTGACTGAGATTCCATCCCTGTCACAGACTGTGATTCAATACCTGTCACTGACTGCAATTCTATGCCTGTCAATGACTGAGATTCCATTCCTATCACTGTCTGAGTGTCAATCCCTGTAACTGATTGAGATTCAATCCCTGTCACTGACTGAGGTTCAATCCCTGTCATTGACTGACATTCAATCCCTGTCACTGACTGCGATTCAATCCCAGCCACTGACTGAGTTCCAATCACTGTCACTGACTGAGATTCAATCCCAGTCACTGACTGAGGTTCAATCCCTGTCACTGACTGAGTTTCAATCCCTGTCACTGACAGAGGCTCAATCCCGGTCACTGACTGAGATTCAATCCCTGTCACTAACTGATTTCAATCCTTGTCACTGACGGAGGTTCAATCGCTGTCACTGACTGAGATTGAATTCCAGTCACTTACTGAGATTCTATCCCTGTCACTGAGTGAGGTTCAATCGCTGTCACTGACGCATGTTCAATCGCTGTCACTGACTGATGCTTAATCCCTGTCACTGACTGAATTTTAATCCGTCTCACTGACTGAGATTCAATGCCTGTCACTGACTGAGACTCAATCGCTGTCACTGACTGCAATTCTATGCCTGTCAATGACTGAGAATTCCATTCCTATCACTGTCTGAGTGTCAATCCCTGTAACTGATTGAGATTCAATCCCTGTCACAGACTGAGATTCAATCCCTGTCACTGACAGAGGTTCAATCCCTGTCACAGACTGAGATTAAATCACTGTCACTGACTGAGGTTCAATCCCTTTCACTGTCTGCGCGTCAATCCCAGACACTAACTGAGATTAAATCCGTGTCACTAACTAAGATTCAATCCCTGTCACTGACTGAGATTCAATCCCTGTCACTGACTGAGAATCAATCCCTGTCACTGACTGAGATTCAATCCCTGTCACTGACTGAGGTTCATGCCCTGTCACTGTCTGAGTGTCAAAGCCAGTCACTGACTGAGATTCAATCCCTGTCACTGACTGAGGATCAATCCCTGTCACTGGCTGAGATTCCATCCCAGTCAATGACTGAGGTTCAATCCCTGTCACTGGCTGAGATTCAATCCCAGTCAATGACTGGGGCTCAATACCTGTCACTGACGGAGGCTCAATCCTTGTCACTGACTGAGGCTCAATCCCTGTCACTGACTGAGATTCAATCCCTGTCACTGTCTGAGATTCAATTCCTGTCACAGATTGAGATTCAATCCCTGTCACTGTCTGAGATTCAATCCCCGTCACTGACTAAGGTTCAATCCCTGTCACTGACTGAGGTTCAATCCCTGTCACTGATGGAGGTTCAATCCCTGTCACTGACTGAGTTTCCATCCCTGTCACTGTCTGCGGGTCAATTCCAGTCACTGACTGAGATTAAATCCCTGTCACTAACTAAGATTCAATCCCTGTCACTGACTGAGACTCAATCACTGTCACTGACTGAGAATCAATCCCTGTCACTGTCTGAAGTTCAATCCCTGTCACAGACTGAGATTCAATCCCTGTCACTGACTGTGATTCAATGCCTGTCACTGACTGCAATTCTATGCCTGTCAATGACTGAGATTCCATTCCTATCACTGTCTGAGTGTCAATCCCTGTAACTGATTGAGATTCAATCCCTGTCACTGACTGAGATTCAATCCCTGTCACTGACTGAGGTTCATGCCCTGTCACAGACCGAGATACAATGAATGTCACTGACTGAGATTCAATCCCTGTCACTGGCTGAGGTTCAATCCCTGTCACTGACTGAGGTTCAATCCCTGTCACTGACTGAACCTCAATCCCTGTCACTGTCTGAGGGTCTATGCCAGTCACTGACTGAGATTGAATCCCTGTCACCAACTTAGATTCAATCCCAGTCACTGACTGCGATTCAATCCCTGTCACTGTCTGAGGGTCAATCCCTGTCATTGACTGACATTCAATCCCTGTCACTAACTGCGATTCAATCCCAGCCACTGACTGAGTTTCAATCACTGTCACTGACAGATGATCAATCCCTGTCACTGACTGAGATTCAATCCCTGTCACTAACTGAGATTCAATCCTTGTCACTGACGGAGGTTCAATCCCTGTCACTGACTGAGATTGAATTCCAGTCACTTACTGAGATTCATTCCCTGTCACTGTCTGAGATTCAATTCCTGTCACTGAGTGAGGTTCAATCGCTGTCACTGACGCATGTTCAATCGCTGTCACTGACTGATGCTTAATCCCTGTCACTGACTGAATTTCAATCCCTCTCACTGACTGAGATTCAATGCCTGTCACTGACTGAGATTCAATCCCTGTCACTGACTGTGATTCAATGTCTGTCACTGACGGCAATTCTATGCCTGTCACTGACTGAGATTCAATCCCTGTAACTGATTGAGATTCAATCCCTGTCACTGACTGAGGTTCAATCCCTGTCATTGACTGACATTCAATCCCAGTCACTGACTGAGGCTCAATCCCGGTCACAGACTGAGAATCAATCCCATCACTGACTGAAGTTCAATCCCTGTCACTGACTGAGGCTCAATCCCTGTCATTGACTGAGAATCAATCCCTGTCACTGACTGAAGTTCAATCCCCCCTGTTACAGACTGAGATTCAATCCCTGTCACTGACTGAGATTCAATCCCTGTCACTGATTGAGGTTCAATCCCTGTCACAGACTGTGATTCAATCCCTGTCACTGTCTGAGGGTCAAAGCCAGTCACTAACTGAGATTCAATCCCTGTCACTGACTGAGGTTCACTCCCTGTCACTGGCTGAGATTCCATCTCAGTCAATGACTGAGGTTCAATCCCTGTCACTGGCTGAGATTCAATCCCAGTCAATGACTGGGGCTCAATACCTGTAACTGACGGAAGCTCAATCCCTGTCACTGACTGAGGCTCAATCCCTGTCACTGACTGAGATTCAATCCCTGTCACTGTCTGAGATTCAATCACTGTCACTGACTGAGATTCAATCCCTGTCATTGTCTGTGATTGAATACCTGTCACTGACTAAGGTTCAATCCCTGTCACTGACGGAGGTTGAATCCCTGACACTTATTGAGATTCAATTCCTGCCACTGTCTGAGGTTCAATCCCTGTCACTGACTGAGATTCAATCCCTGTCACTAACTAAGATTCAATTCCTGTCACTGACTGAGATTCAATCCCTGTCACTGACTGAGGTTCATGCCCTGTCACTGACTGAGGTTCATGCCCTGTCACTGACTGAGGTTCAATCCCTGTCACTGGCTGAGGTTCAATCCCTGTCACTGACTGAGGTTCAATCCCTGTCACTGACTGAACCTCAATCCCTGTCACTGTCTGAGGGTCAATGCCAGTCACTGACTGAGATTGAATCCCTGTCACCAACTTAGATTCTATCCCTGTCACTGTCTGCTATTCAATCCCTGTCACTGTCTGAGGGTCAATTCCAGTCACTGACTGAGATTCAATTGCTGTCACTAACTGAAAATCAATCCCTGTCACTGAGTGATTCTCAATCCCTGTCACTGACAGAGATTCAATCTCTATCACTGACTGAGGTTCAATCCCTGTCACTGAGTGAGGTTCAATCACTGTCACTGACTCATGTTCAATCGCTGTCACTGGCTGAGATTCACTTCCTGTCACTGACTGAATTTCAATCCCTCTCACTGACTGAGATTCAATGCCTGTCACTGACTGAGATTCCATCCCTGTCACAGACTGTGATTCAATACCTGTCACTGACTGCAATTCTATGCCTGTCAATGACTGAGATTCCATTCCTATCACTGTCTGAGTGTCAATCCCTGTAACTGATTGAGATTCAATCCCTGTCACTGACTGAGGTTCAATCCCTGTCATTGACTGACATTCAATCCCCGTCACTGACTGCGATTCAATCCCAGCCACTGACTGAGTTCCAATCACTGTCACTGACTGAGATTCAATCCCAGTCACTGACTGAGGTTCAATCCCTGTCACTGACTGAGTTTCAATCCCTGTCACTGACAGAGGCTCAATCCCGGTCACTGACTGAGATTCAATCCCTGTCACTAACTGATTTCAATCCTTGTCACTGACGGAGGTTCAATCGCTGTCACTGACTGAGATTGAATTCCAGTCACTTACTGAGATTCTATCCCTGTCACTGAGTGAGGTTCAATCGCTGTCACTGACGCATGTTCAATCGCTGTCACTGACTGATGCTTAATCCCTGTCACTGACTGAATTTTAATCCGTCTCACTGACTGAGATTCAATGCCCGTCACTGACTGAGACTCAATCGCTGTCACTGACTGCAATTCTATGCCTGTCAATGACTGAGAATTCCATTCCTATCACTGTCTGAGTGTCAATCCCTGTAACTGATTGAGATTCAATCCCTGTCACAGACTGAGATTCAATCCCTGTCACTGACAGAGGTTCAATCCCTGTCACAGACTGAGATTAAATCACTGTCACTGACTGAGGTTCAATCCCTTTCACGGTCTGCGGGTCAATCCCAGACACTAACTGAGATTAAATCCGTGTCACTAACTAAGATTCAATCCCTGTCACTGACTGAGATTCAATCCCTGTCACTGACTGAGAATCAATCCCTGTCACTGACTGAGATTCAATCCCTGTCACTGACTGAGGTTCATGCCCTGTCACTGTCTGAGTGTCAAAGCCAGTCACTGACTGAGATTCAATCCCTGTCACTGACTGAGGTTCAATCCCTGTCACTGGCTGAGATTCCATCCCAGTCAATGACTGAGGTTCAATCCCTGTCACTGGCTGAGATTCAATCCCAGTCAATGACTGGGGCTCAATACCTGTCACTGACGGAGGCTCAATCCTTGTCACTGACTGAGGCTCAATCCCTGTCACTGACTGAGATTCAATCCCTGTCACTGTCTGAGATTCAATTCCTGTCACAGATTGAGATTCAATCCCTGTCACTGTCTGAGATTCAATCCCCGTCACTGACTAAGGTTCAATCCCTGTCACTGACTGAGGTTCAATCCCTGTCACTGATGGAGGTTCAATCCCTGTCACTGACTGAGTTTCCATCCCTGTCACTGTCTGCGGGTCAATTCCAGTCACTGACTGAGATTAAATCCCTGTCACTAACTAAGATTCAATCCCTGTCACTGACTGAGACTCAATCACTGTCACTGACTGAGAATCAATCCCTGTCACTGTCTGAAGTTCAATCCCTGTCACAGACTGAGATTCAATCCCTGTCACTGACTGTGATTCAATGCCTGTCACTGACTGCAATTCTATGCCTGTCAATGACTGAGATTCCATTCCTATCACTGTCTGAGTGTCAATCCCTGTAACTGATTGAGATTCAATCCCTGTCACTGACTGAGATTCAATCCCTGTCACTGACTGAGGTTCATGCCCTGTCACAGACCGAGATACAATGAATGTCACTGACTGAGATTCAATCCCTGTCACTGGCTGAGGTTCAATCCCTGTCACTGACTGAGGTTCAATCCTGTCACTGACTGAACCTCAATCCCTGTCACTGTCTGAGGGTCTATGCCAGTCACTGACTGAGATTGAATCCCTGGCACCAACTTAGATTCAATCCCAGTCACTGACTGCGATTCAATCCCTGTCACTGTCTGAGGGTCAATCCCTGTCATTGACTGACATTCAATCCCTGTCACTAACTGCGATTCAATCCCAGCCACTGACTGAGTTTCAATCACTGTCACTGACTGAGATTCAATCCCTGTCACTGACTGAGGTTCAATCCCTGTCACTTACTGAGTTTCAATCCCTGTCACTGACAGATGATCAATCCCTGTCACTGACTGAGATTCAATCCCTGTCACTAACTGAGATTCAATCCTTGTCACTGACGGAGGTTCAATCCCTGTCACTGACTGAGATTGAATTCCAGTCACTTACTGAGATTCATTCCCTGTCACTGTCTGAGATTCAATTCCTGTCACTGAGTGAGGTTCAATCGCTGTCACTGACGCATGTTCAATCGCTGTCACTGACTGATGCTTAATCCCTGTCACTGACTGAATTTCAATCCCTCTCACTGACTGAGATTCAATGCCTGTCACTGACTGAGATTCAATCCCTGTCACTGACTGTGATTCAATGTCTGTCACTGACGGCAATTCTATGCCTGTCACTGACTGAGATTCAATCCCTGTAACTGATTGAGATTCAATCCCTGTCACTGACTGAGGTTCAATCCCTGTCATTGACTGACATTCAATCCCAGTCACTGACTGAGGCTCAATCCCGGTCACAGACTGAGAATCAATCCCATCACTGACTGAAGTTCAATCCCTGTCACTGACTGAGGCTCAATCCCTGTCATTGACTGAGAATCAATCCCTGTCACTGACTGAAGTTCAATCCCCCCTGTTACAGACTGAGATTCAATCCCTGTCACTGACTGAGATTCAATCCCTGTCACTGATTGAGGTTCAATCCCTGTCACAGACTGTGATTCAATCCCTGTCACTGTCTGAGGGTCAAAGCCAGTCACTAACTGAGATTCAATCCCTGTCACTGACTGAGGTTCACTCCCTGTCACTGGCTGAGATTCCATCTCAGTCAATGACTGAGGTTCAATCCCTGTCACTGGCTGAGATTCAATCCCAGTCAATGACTGGGGCTCAATACCTGTAACTGACGGAAGCTCAATCCCTGTCACTGACTGAGGCTCAATCCCTGTCACTGACTGAGATTCAATCCCTGTCACTGTCTGAGATTCAATCACTGTCACTGACTGAGATTCAATCCCTGTCATTGTCTGTGATTGAATACCTGTCACTGACTAAGGTTCAATCCCTGTCACTGACGGAGGTTGAATCCCTGACACTTATTGAGATTCAATTCCTGCCACTGTCTGAGGTTCAATCCCTGTCACTGACTGAGATTCAATCCCTGTCACTAACTAAGATTCAATTGCTGTCACTGACTGAGATTCAATCCCTGTCACTGACTGAGGTTCATGCCCTGTCACTGACTGAGGTTCATGCCCTGTCACTGACTGAGGTTCAATCCCTGTCACTGGCTGAGGTTCAATCCCTGTCACTGACTGAGGTTCAATCCCTGTCACTGACTGAACCTCAATCCCTGTCACTGTCTGAGGGTCAATGCCAGTCACTGACTGAGATTGAATCCCTGTCACCAACTTAGATTCTATCCCTGTCACTGTCTGCTATTCAATCCCTGTCACTGTCTGAGGGTCAATTCCAGTCACTGACTGAGATTCAATTGCTGTCACTAACTGAAAATCAATCCCTGTCACTGAGTGATTCTCAATCCCTGTCACTGACAGAGATTCAATCTCTATCACTGACTGAGGTTCAATCCCTGTCACTGAGTGAGGTTCAATCACTGTCACTGACTCATGTTCAATCGCTGTCACTGGCTGAGATTCACTTCCTGTCACTGACTGAATTTCAATCCCTCTCATTGACTGAGATTCAATGCCTGTCACTGACTGAGATTCCATCCCTGTCACAGACTGTGATTCAATACCTGTCACTGACTGCAATTCTATGCCTGTCAATGACTGAGATTCCATTCCTATCACTGTCTGAGTGTCAATCCCTGTAACTGATTGAGATTCAATCCCTGTCACTGACTGAGGTTCAATCCCTGTCATTGACTGACATTCAATCCCTGTCACTGACTGCGATTCAATCCCAGCCACTGACTGAGTTCCAATCACTGTCACTGACTGAGATTCAATCCCAGTCACTGACTGAGGTTCAATCCCTGTCACTGACTGAGTTTCAATCCCTGTCACTGACAGAGGCTCAATCCCGGTCACTGACTGAGATTCAATCCCTGTCACTAACTGATTTCAATCCTTGTCACTGACGGAGGTTCAATCGCTGTCACTGACTGAGATTGAATTCCAGTCACTTACTGAGATTCTATCCCTGTCACTGAGTGAGGTTCAATCGCTGTCACTGACGCATGTTCAATCGCTGTCACTGACTGATGCTTAATCCCTGTCACTGACTGAATTTTAATCCGTCTCACTGACTGAGATTCAATGCCTGTCACTGACTGAGACTCAATCGCTGTCACTGACTGCAATTCTATGCCTGTCAATGACTGAGAATTCCATTCCTATCACTGTCTGAGTGTCAATCCCTGTAACTGATTGAGATTCAATCCCTGTCACAGACTGAGATTCAATCCCTGTCACTGACAGAGGTTCAATCCCTGTCACAGACTGAGATTAAATCACTGTCACTGACTGAGGTTCAATCCCTTTCACTGTCTGCGGGTCAATCCCAGACACTAACTGAGATTAAATCCGTGTCACTAACTAAGATTCAATCCCTGTCACTGACTGAGATTCAATCCCTGTCACTGACTGAGAATCAATCCCTGTCACTGACTGAGATTCAATCCCTGTCACTGACTGAGGTTCATGCCCTGTCACTGTCTGAGTGTCAAAGCCAGTCACTGACTGAGATTCAATCCCTGTCACTGACTGAGGTTCAATCCCTTTCACTGTCTGCGGGTCAATCCCAGACACTAACTGAGATTAAATCCGTGTCACTAACTAAGATTCAATCCCTGTCACTGACTGAGATTCAATCCCTGTCACTGACTGAGAATCAATCCCTGTCACTGACTGAGATTCAATCCCTGTCACTGACTGAGGTTCATGCCCTGTCACTGACTGAGGATCAATCCCTGTCACTGGCTGAGATTCCATCCCAGTCAATGACTGAGGTTCAATCCCTGTCACTGGCTGAGATTCAATCCCAGTCAATGACTGGGGCTCAATACCTGTCACTGACGGAGGCTCAATCCTTGTCACTGACTGAGGCTCAATCCCTGTCACTGACTGAGATTCAATCCCTGTCACTGTCTGAGATTCAATTCCTGTCACAGATTGAGATTCAATCCCTGTCACTGTCTGAGATTCAATCCCCGTCACTGACTAAGGTTCAATCCCTGTCACTGACTGAGGTTCAATCCCTGTCACTGATGGAGGTTCAATCCCTGTCACTGACTGAGTTTCCATCCCTGTCACTGTCTGCGGGTCAATTCCAGTCACTGACTGAGATTAAATCCCTGTCACTAACTAAGATTCAATCCCTGTCACTGACTGAGACTCAATCACTGTCACTGACTGAGAATCAATCCCTGTCACTGTCTGAAGTTCAATCCCTGTCACAGACTGAGATTCAATCCCTGTCACTGACTGTGATTCAATGCCTGTCACTGACTGCAATTCTATGCCTGTCAATGACTGAGATTCCATTCCTATCACTGTCTGAGTGTCAATCCCTGTAACTGATTGAGATTCAATCCCTGTCACTGACTGAGATTCAATCCCTGTCACTGACTGAGGTTCATGCCCTGTCACAGACCGAGATACAATGAATGTCACTGACTGAGATTCAATCCCTGTCACTGGCTGAGGTTCAATCCCTGTCACTGACTGAGGTTCAATCCCTGTCACTGACTGAACCTCAATCCCTGTCACTGTCTGAGGGTCTATGCCAGTCACTGACTGAGATTGAATCCCTGTCACCAACTTAGATTCAATCCCAGTCACTGACTGCGATTCAATCCCTGTCACTGTCTGAGGGTCAATCCCTGTCATTGACTGACATTCAATCCCTGTCACTAACTGCGATTCAATCCCAGCCACTGACTGAGTTTCAATCACTGTCACTGACAGATGATCAATCCCTGTCACTGACTGAGATTCAATCCCTGTCACTAACTGAGATTCAATCCTTGTCACTGACGGAGGTTCAATCCCTGTCACTGACTGAGATTGAATTCCAGTCACTTACTGAGATTCATTCCCTGTCACTGTCTGAGATTCAATTCCTGTCACTGAGTGAGGTTCAATCGCTGTCACTGACGCATGTTCAATCGCTGTCACTGACTGATGCTTAATCCCTGTCACTGACTGAATTTCAATCCCTCTCACTGACTGAGATTCAATGCCTGTCACTGACTGAGATTCAATCCCTGTCACTGACTGTGATTCAATGTCTGTCACTGACTGCAATTCTATGCCTGTCACTGACTGAGATTCAATCCCTGTAACTGATTGAGATTCAATCCCTGTCACTGACTGAGGTTCAATCCCTGTCATTGACTGACATTCAATCCCAGTCACTGACTGAGGCTCAATCCCGGTCACAGACTGAGAATCAATCCCATCACTGACTGAAGTTCAATCCCTGTCACTGACTGAGGCTCAATCCCTGTCATTGACTGAGAATCAATCCCTGTCACTGACTGAGATTCAATCCCTGTCACTGACTGAGAATCAATCCCTGTCACTGACTGAGATTCAATCCCTGTCACTGACTGAGGTTCATGCCCTGTCACTGTCTGAGTGTCAAAGCCAGTCACTGACTGAGATTCAATCCCTGTCACTGACTGAGGTTCAATCCCTGTCACTGGCTGAGATTCCATCCCAGTCAATGACTGAGGTTCAATCCCTGTCACTGGCTGAGATTCAATCCCAGTCAATGACTGGGGCTCAATACCTGTCACTGACGGAGGCTCAATCCTTGTCACTGACTGAGGCTCAATCCCTGTCACTGACTGAGATTCAATCCCTGTCACTGTCTGAGATTCAATTCCTGTCACAGATTGAGATTCAATCCCTGTCACTGTCTGAGATTCAATCCCCGTCACTGACTAAGGTTCAATCCCTGTCACTGACTGAGGTTCAATCCCTGTCACTGATGGAGGTTCAATCCCTGTCACTGACTGAGTTTCCATCCCTGTCACTGTCTGCGGGTCAATTCCAGTCACTGACTGAGATTAAATCCCTGTCACTAACTAAGATTCAATCCCTGTCACTGACTGAGACTCAATCACTGTCACTGACTGAGAATCAATCCCTGTCACTGTCTGAAGTTCAATCCCTGTCACAGACTGAGATTCAATCCCTGTCACTGACTGTGATTCAATGCCTGTCACTGACTGCAATTCTATGCCTGTCAATGACTGAGATTCCATTCCTATCACTGTCTGAGTGTCAATCCCTGTAACTGATTGAGATTCAATCCCTGTCACTGACTGAGATTCAATCCCTGTCACTGACTGAGGTTCATGCCCTGTCACAGACCGAGATACAATGAATGTCACTGACTGAGATTCAATCCCTGTCACTGGCTGAGGTTCAATCCCTGTCACTGACTGAGGTTCAATCCTGTCACTGACTGAACCTCAATCCCTGTCACTGTCTGAGGGTCTATGCCAGTCACTGACTGAGATTGAATCCCTGTCACCAACTTAGATTCAATCCCAGTCACTGACTGCGATTCAATCCCTGTCACTGTCTGAGGGTCAATCCCTGTCATTGACTGACATTCAATCCCTGTCACTAACTGCGATTCAATCCCAGCCACTGACTGAGTTTCAATCACTGTCACTGACTGAGATTCAATCCCTGTCACTGACTGAGGTTCAATCCCTGTCACTTACTGAGTTTCAATCCCTGTCACTGACAGATGATCAATCCCTGTCACTGACTGAGATTCAATCCCTGTCACTAACTGAGATTCAATCCTTGTCACTGACGGAGGTTCAATCCCTGTCACTGACTGAGATTGAATTCCAGTCACTTACTGAGATTCATTCCCTGTCACTGTCTGAGATTCAATTCCTGTCACTGAGTGAGGTTCAATCGCTGTCACTGACGCATGTTCAATCGCTGTCACTGACTGATGCTTAATCCCTGTCACTGACTGAATTTCAATCCCTCTCACTGACTGAGATTCAATGCCTGTCACTGACTGAGATTCAATCCCTGTCACTGACTGTGATTCAATGTCTGTCACTGACTGCAATTCTATGCCTGTCACTGACTGAGATTCAATCCCTGTAACTGATTGAGATTCAATCCCTGTCACTGACTGAGGTTCAATCCCTGTCATTGACTGACATTCAATCCCAGTCACTGACTGAGGCTCAATCCCGGTCACAGACTGAGAATCAATCCCATCACTGACTGAAGTTCAATCCCTGTCACTGACTGAGGCTCAATCCCTGTCATTGACTGAGAATCAATCCCTGTCACTGACTGAAGTTCAATCCCCCCTGTTACAGACTGAGATTCAATCCCTGTCACTGACTGAGATTCAATCCCTGTCACTGATTGAGGTTCAATCCCTGTCACAGACTGTGATTCAATCCCTGTCACTGTCTGAGGGTCAAAGCCAGTCACTAACTGAGATTCAATCCCTGTCACTGACTGAGGTTCACTCCCTGTCACTGGCTGAGATTCCATCTCAGTCAATGACTGAGGTTCAATCCCTGTCACTGGCTGAGATTCAATCCCAGTCAATGACTGGGGCTCAATACCTGTAACTGACGGAAGCTCAATCCCTGTCACTGACTGAGGCTCAATCCCTGTCACTGACTGAGATTCAATCCCTGTCACTGTCTGAGATTCAATCACTGTCACTGACTGAGATTCAATCCCTGTCATTGTCTGTGATTGAATACCTGTCACTGACTAAGGTTCAATCCCTGTCACTGACGGAGGTTGAATCCCTGACACTTATTGAGATTCAATTCCTGCCACTGTCTGAGGTTCAATCCCTGTCACTGACTGAGATTCAATCCCTGTCACTAACTAAGATTCAATTGCTGTCACTGACTGAGATTCAATCCCTGTCACTGACTGAGGTTCATGCCCTGTCACTGACTGAGGTTCATGCCCTGTCACTGACTGAGGTTCAATCCCTGTCACTGGCTGAGGTTCAATCCCTGTCACTGACTGAGGTTCAATCCCTGTCACTGACTGAACCTCAATCCCTGTCACTGTCTGAGGGTCAATGCCAGTCACTGACTGAGATTGAATCCCTGTCACCAACTTAGATTCTATCCCTGTCACTGTCTGCTATTCAATCCCTGTCACTGTCTGAGGGTCAATTCCAGTCACTGACTGAGATTCAATTGCTGTCACTAACTGAAAATCAATCCCTGTCACTGAGTGATTCTCAATCCCTGTCACTGACAGAGATTCAATCTCTATCACTGACTGAGGTTCAATCCCTGTCACTGAGTGAGGTTCAATCACTGTCACTGACTCATGTTCAATCGCTGTCACTGGCTGAGATTCACTTCCTGTCACTGACTGAATTTCAATCCCTCTCACTGACTGAGATTCAATGCCTGTCACTGACTGAGATTCCATCCCTGTCACAGACTGTGATTCAATACCTGTCACTGACTGCAATTCTATGCCTGTCAATGACTGAGATTCCATTCCTATCACTGTCTGAGTGTCAATCCCTGTAACTGATTGAGATTCAATCCCTGTCACTGACTGAGGTTCAATCCCTGTCATTGACTGACATTCAATCCCTGTCACTGACTGCGATTCAATCCCAGCCACTGACTGAGTTCCAATCACTGTCACTGACTGAGAATCAATCCCAGTCACTGACTGAGGTTCAATCCCTGTCACTGACTGAGTTTCAATCCCTGTCACTGACAGAGGCTCAATCCCGGTCACTGACTGAGATTCAATCCCTGTCACTAACTGATTTCAATCCTTGTCACTGACGGAGGTTCAATCGCTGTCACTGACTGAGATTGAATTCCAGTCACTTACTGAGATTCTATCCCTGTCACTGAGTGAGGTTCAATCGCTGTCACTGACGCATGTTCAATCGCTGTCACTGACTGATGCTTAATCCCTGTCACTGACTGAATTTTAATCCGTCTCACTGACTGAGATTCAATGCCTGTCACTGACTGAGACTCAATCGCTGTCACTGACTGCAATTCTATGCCTGTCAATGACTGAGAATTCCATTCCTATCACTGTCTGAGTGTCAATCCCTGTAACTGATTGAGATTCAATCCCTGTCACAGACTGAGATTCAATCCCTGTCACTGACAGAGGTTCAATCCCTGTCACAGACTGAGATTAAATCACTGTCACTGACTGAGGTTCAATCCCTTTCACTGTCTGCGGGTCAATCCCAGACACTAACTGAGATTAAATCCGTGTCACTAACTAAGATTCAATCCCTGTCACTGACTGAGATTCAATCCCTGTCACTGACTGAGAATCAATCCCTGTCACTGACTGAGATTCAATCCCTGTCACTGACTGAGGTTCATGCCCTGTCACTGTCTGAGTGTCAAAGCCAGTCACTGACTGAGATTCAATCCCTGTCACTGACTGAGGTTCAATCCCTTTCACTGTCTGCGGGTCAATCCCAGACACTAACTGAGATTAAATCCGTGTCACGAACGAAGATTCAATCCCTGTCACTGACTGAGATTCAATCCCTGTCACTGACTGAGAATCAATCCCTGTCACTGACTGAGATTCAATCCCTGTCACTGACTGAGGTTCATGCCCTGTCACTGTCTGAGTGTCAAAGCCAGTCACTGACTGAGATTCAATCCCTGTCACTGACTGAGGATCAATCCCTGTCACTGGCTGAGATTCCATCCCAGTCAATGACTGAGGTTCAATCCCTGTCACTGGCTGAGATTCAATCCCAGTCAATGACTGGGGCTCAATACCTGTCACTGACGGAGGCTCAATCCTTGTCACTGACTGAGGCTCAATCCCTGTCACTGACTGAGATTCAATCCCTGTCACTGTCTGAGATTCAATTCCTGTCACAGATTGAGATTCAATCCCTGTCACTGTCTGAGATTCAATCCCCGTCACTGACTAAGGTTCAATCCCTGTCACTGACTAAGGTTCAATCCCTGTCACTGATGGAGGTTCAATCCCTGTCACTGACTGAGTTTCCATCCCTGTCACTGTCTGCGGGTCAATTCCAGTCACTGACTGAGATTAAATCCCTGTCACTAACTAAGATTCAATCCCTGTCACTGACTGAGACTCAATCACTGTCACTGACTGAGAATCAATCCCTGTCACTGTCTGAAGTTCAATCCCTGTCACAGACTGAGATTCAATCCCTGTCACTGACTGTGATTCAATGCCTGTCACTGACTGCAATTCTATGCCTGTCAATGACTGAGATTCCATTCCTATCACTGTCTGAGTGTCAATCCCTGTAACTGATTGAGATTCAATCCCTGTCACTGACTGAGATTCAATCCCTGTCACTGACTGAGGTTCATGCCCTGTCACAGACCGAGATACAATGAATGTCACTGACTGAGATTCAATCCCTGTCACTGGCTGAGGTTCAATCCCTGTCACTGACTGAGGTTCAATCCCTGTCACTGACTGAACCTCAATCCCTGTCACTGTCTGAGGGTCTATGCCAGTCACTGACTGAGATTGAATCCCTGTCACCAACTTAGATTCAATCCCAGTCACTGACTGCGATTCAATCCCTGTCACTGTCTGAGGGTCAATCCCTGTCATTGACTGACATTCAATCCCTGTCACTAACTGCGATTCAATCCCAGCCACTGACTGAGTTTCAATCACTGTCACTGACTGAGATTCAATCCCTGTCACTGACTGAGGTTCAATCCCTGTCACTTACTGAGTTTCAATCCCTGTCACTGACAGATGATCAATCCCTGTCACTGACTGAGATTCAATCCCTGTCACTAACTGAGATTCAATCCTTGTCACTGACGGAGGTTCAATCCCTGTCACTGACTGAGATTGAATTCCAGTCACTTACTGAGATTCATTCCCTGTCACTGTCTGAGATTCAATTCCTGTCACTGAGTGAGGTTCAATCGCTGTCACTGACGCATGTTCAATCGCTGTCACTGACTGATGCTTAATCCCTGTCACTGACTGAATTTCAATCCCTCTCACTGACTGAGATTCAATGCCTGTCACTGACTGAGATTCAATCCCTGTCACTGACTGTGATTCAATGTCTGTCACTGACTGCAATTCTATGCCTGTCACTGACTGAGATTCAATCCCTGTAACTGATTGAGATTCAATCCCTGTCACTGACTGAGGTTCAATCCCTGTCATTGACTGACATTCAATCCCAGTCACTGACTGAGGCTCAATCCCGGTCACAGACTGAGAATCAATCCCATCACTGACTGAAGTTCAATCCCTGTCACTGACTGAGGCTCAATCCCTGTCATTGACTGAGAATCAATCCCTGTCACTGACTGAAGTTCAATCCCCCCTGTTACAGACTGAGATTCAATCCCTGTCACTGACTGAGATTCAATCCCTGTCACTGATTGAGGTTCAATCCCTGTCACAGACTGAGATTCAATCCCTGTCACTAACTGAGATTCAATCCCTGTCACTGACTGAGATTCAATCCTTGTCACTGTCTGTGGGTCATTCCCAGTCACTGACTGAGATTCAATCCCTGTCACTAACTGAGATTCAATCCCTGTCACTGACTGAGATTCAATCCTTGTCTCTCTCTGAGAGTCAATCCCAGTCACTGACTGTGATTCAATCCCTGTCACTGACTGAAATTCAATCCCTGTCACTAACTGAGGCTCAATCAGTGTCATTGACTGAGAATCAATCCCTGTCACTGACTGAAGTTCAATCCCTGTCACAGACTGAGATTCAATCCCTGTCACTGACTGAGATTCAATCCTTGTCTCTCTCTGAGAGTCAATCCCTGTCACTGACTGAGATTCAATCCCTGTCACTGACTGAGGTTCATGCCCTGTCACTGTCTGAGTGTCAAAGCCAGTCACTGACTGAGATTCAATCCCTGTCACTGACTGAGGTTCAATCCCTGTCACTGGCTGAGATTCCATCCCAGTCAATGACTGAGGTTCAATCCCTGTCACTGGCTGAGATTCAATCCCAGTCAATGACTGGGGCTCAATACCTGTCACTGACGGAGGCTCAATCCTTGTCACTGACTGAGGCTCAATCCCTGTCACTGACTGAGATTCAATCCCTGTCACTGTCTGAGATTCAATTCCTGTCACAGATTGAGATTCAATCCCTGTCACTGTCTGAGATTCAATCCCCGTCACTGACTAAGGTTCAATCCCTGTCACTGACTGAGGTTCAATCCCTGTCACTGATGGAGGTTCAATCCCTGTCACTGACTGAGTTTCCATCCCTGTCACTGTCTGCGGGTCAATTCCAGTCACTGACTGAGATTAAATCCCTGTCACTAACTAAGATTCAATCCCTGTCACTGACTGAGACTCAATCACTGTCACTGACTGAGAATCAATCCCTGTCACTGTCTGAAGTTCAATCCCTGTCACAGACTGAGATTCAATCCCTGTCACTGACTGTGATTCAATGCCTGTCACTGACTGCAATTCTATGCCTGTCAATGACTGAGATTCCATTCCTATCACTGTCTGAGTGTCAATCCCTGTAACTGATTGAGATTCAATCCCTGTCACTGACTGAGATTCAATCCCTGTCACTGACTGAGGTTCATGCCCTGTCACAGACCGAGATACAATGAATGTCACTGACTGAGATTCAATCCCTGTCACTGGCTGAGGTTCAATCCCTGTCACTGACTGAGGTTCAATCCTGTCACTGACTGAACCTCAATCCCTGTCACTGTCTGAGGGTCTATGCCAGTCACTGACTGAGATTGAATCCCTGTCACCAACTTAGATTCAATCCCAGTCACTGACTGCGATTCAATCCCTGTCACTGTCTGAGGGTCAATCCCTGTCATTGACTGACATTCAATCCCTGTCACTAACTGCGATTCAATCCCAGCCACTGACTGAGTTTCAATCACTGTCACTGACTGAGATTCAATCCCTGTCACTGACTGAGGTTCAATCCCTGTCACTTACTGAGTTTCAATCCCTGTCACTGACAGATGATCAATCCCTGTCACTGACTGAGATTCAATCCCTGTCACTAACTGAGATTCAATCCTTGTCACTGACGGAGGTTCAATCCCTGTCACTGACTGAGATTGAATTCCAGTCACTTACTGAGATTCATTCCCTGTCACTGTCTGAGATTCAATTCCTGTCACTGAGTGAGGTTCAATCGCTGTCACTGACGCATGTTCAATCGCTGTCACTGACTGATGCTTAATCCCTGTCACTGACTGAATTTCAATCCCTCTCACTGACTGAGATTCAATGCCTGTCACTGACTGAGATTCAATCCCTGTCACTGACTGTGATTCAATGTCTGTCACTGACTGCAATTCTATGCCTGTCACTGACTGAGATTCAATCCCTGTAACTGATTGAGATTCAATCCCTGTCACTGACTGAGGTTCAATCCCTGTCATTGACTGACATTCAATCCCAGTCACTGACTGAGGCTCAATCCCGGTCACAGACTGAGAATCAATCCCATCACTGACTGAAGTTCAATCCCTGTCACTGACTGAGGCTCAATCCCTGTCATTGACTGAGAATCAATCCCTGTCACTGACTGAAGTTCAATCCCCCCTGTTACAGACTGAGATTCAATCCCTGTCACTGACTGAGATTCAATCCCTGTCACTGATTGAGGTTCAATCCCTGTCACAGACTGAGATTCAATCCCTGTCACTAACTGAGATTCAATCCCTGTCACTGACTGAGATTCAATCCTTGTCACTGTCTGTGGGTCATTCCCAGTCACTGACTGAGATTCAATCCCTGTCACTAACTGAGATTCAATCCCTGTCACTGACTGAGATTCAATCCTTGTCTCTCTCTGAGAGTCAATCCCAGTCACTGACTGTGATTCAATCCCTGTCACTGACTGAAATTCAATCCCTGTCACTAACTGAGGCTCAATCAGTGTCATTGACTGAGAATCAATCCCTGTCACTGACTGAAGTTCAATCCCTGTCACAGACTGAGATTCAATCCCTGTCACTGACTGAGATTCAATCCTTGTCTCTCTCTGAGAGTCAATCCCAGTCACTGACTGAGATTCAATCCCTGTCACTGACTGAAAATCAATCCCTGTCACTAACTGAGGCTCAATCCCTGTCATTGACTGAGAATCAATCCCTGTCACCGACTGAAGTTCAATCCCTGTCACAGACTGAGATTCAATCCCTGTCACTGACTGAGATTCAATCCCTGTCACAGACTGAGATTCAATCCCTGTCACTGACTGAGATTCAATCCCTGTCACTGATTGAGGTTCAATCCCTGTCACAGACTGAGATTCAATCCCTGTCTCTAACTGAGATTCAATCCCTGTCACTGACTGAGATTCAATCCTTGTCACTGTCTGTGGGTCATTCCCAGTCACTGACTGAGATTCAATCCCTGTCACTAACTGAGATTCAATCCCTGTCACTGACTGAGATTCAATCCTTGTCTCTCTCTGAGAGTCAATCCCAGTCACTGACTGTGATTCAATCCCTGTCACTGACTGAAATTCAATCCCTGTCACTAACTGAGGCTCAATCAGTGTCATTGACTGAGAATCAATCCCTGTCACTGACTGAAGTTCAATCCCTGTCACAGACTGAGATTCAATCCCTGTCACTGACTGAGATTCAATCCTTGTCTCTCTCTGAGAGTCAATCCCAGTCACTGACTGAGATTCAATCCCTGTCACTGACTGAAAATCAATCCCTGTCACTAACTGAGGCTCAATCCCTGTCATTGACTGAGAATCAATCCCTGTCACCGACTGAAGTTCAATCCCTGTCACAGACTGAGATTCAATCCCTGTCACTGACTGAGATTCAATCCCTGTCACAGACTGAGATTCAATCCCTGTCACTGACTGAGATTCAATCCCTGTCACTGATTGAGGTTCAATCCCAGTCACTGACTGCGATTCAATCCCTGTCACTGTCTGAGGGTCAATCCCTGTCATTGACTGACATTCAATCCCTGTCACTAACTGCGATTCAATCCCAGCCACTGACTGAGTTTCAATCACTGTCACTGACTGAGATTCAATCCCTGTCACTGACTGAGGTTCAATCCCTGTCACTTACTGAGTTTCAATCCCTGTCACTGACAGATGATCAATCCCTGTCACTGACTGAGATTCAATCCCTGTCACTAACTGAGATTCAATCCTTGTCACTGACGGAGGTTCAATCCCTGTCACTGACTGAGATTGAATTCCAGTCACTTACTGAGATTCATTCCCTGTCACTGTCTGAGATTCAATTCCTGTCACTGAGTGAGGTTCAATCGCTGTCACTGACGCATGTTCAATCGCTGTCACTGACTGATGCTTAATCCCTGTCACTGACTGAATTTCAATCCCTCTCACTGACTGAGATTCAATGCCTGTCACTGACTAAGATTCAATCCCTGTCACTGACTGTGATTCAATGTCTGTCACTGACTGCAATTCTATGCCTGTCACTGACTGAGATTCAATCCCTGTAACTGATTGAGATTCAATCCCTGTCACTGACTGAGGTTCAATCCCTGTCATTGACTGACATTCAATCCCAGTCACTGACTGAGGCTCAATCCCGGTCACAGACTGAGAATCAATCCCATCACTGACTGAAGTTCAATCCCTGTCACTGACTGAGGCTCAATCCCTGTCATTGACTGAGAATCAATCCCTGTCACTGACTGAAGTTCAATCCCCCCTGTTACAGACTGAGATTCAATCCCTGTCACTGACTGAGATTCAATCCCTGTCACTGATTGAGGTTCAATCCCTGTCACAGACTGAGATTCAATCCCTGTCACTAACTGAGATTCAATCCCTGTCACTGACTGAGATTCAATCCTTGTCACTGTCTGTGGGTCATTCCCAGTCACTGACTGAGATTCAATCCCTGTCACTAACTGAGATTCAATCCCTGTCACTGACTGAGATTCAATCCTTGTCTCTCTCTGAGAGTCAATCCCAGTCACTGACTGTGATTCAATCCCTGTCACTGACTGAAATTCAATCCCTGTCACTAACTGAGGCTCAATCAGTGTCATTGACTGAGAATCAATCCCTGTCACTGACTGAAGTTCAATCCCTGTCACAGACTGAGATTCAATCCCTGTCACTGACTGAGATTCAATCCTTGTCTCTCTCTGAGAGTCAATCCCAGTCACTGACTGAGATTCAATCCCTGTCACTGACTGAAAATCAATCCCTGTCACTAACTGAGGCTCAATCCCTGTCATTGACTGAGAATCAATCCCTGTCACCGACTGAAGTTCAATCCCTGTCACAGACTGAGATTCAATCCCTGTCACTGACTGAGATTCAATCCCTGTCACAGACTGAGATTCAATCCCTGTCACTGACTGAGATTCAATCCCTGTCACTGATTGAGGTTCAATCCCTGTCACAGACTGAGATTCAATCCCTGTCTCTAACTGAGATTCAATCCCTGTCACTAACTGAGATTCAATCCCTGTCACTGACTGAGATTTAATCCTTGTCTCTCTCTGAGAGTCAATCCCAGTCACTGACTGAGATTCAATCCCTGTCACTTACTGAGGCTCAATCCCTGTCAATGACTGAGGCTCAATCCCTGTCACTGACTGAGATTCAATCCCTGTCACTGTCTGAGGTTCAATGCCAGTCACTGACTGAGATTCAATCCCTGTCACAAACGGAGATTAAATCCCTGTCACTGACTGAGGTTCAATCCCTGTCACTGTTTTTGGGTCAATCCCTGTCACTGTCTGAGGTTCATTCCCTGTCACTGACATAGAACATAGAACATAGAAGAATACAGCGCAGTACAGGCCCTTTGGCCCTCAATGTTGCGCCAATCCAAGCCCACCTAACCTATACTAACCCACTATCCTCCATATACCTATCCAATGCCCGCTTAAATGCCCATAAAGAGGGAGAGTCCACCACTGCTACTGGCAGAGCATTCCATGAACTTACGACTCGCTGAGTGAAGAACCTACCCCTAACTTCAGTCCTATATCTACCCCCCCCTTAATTTAAAGCTATGCCCCCTTGTAATACCCGACTCCATACGCGGGAAAAGGTTCACCCTGTCAACCCTATCTAACCCCCTAATCATCTTGTACACCTCAATCAAGTCACCCCTAAACCTTCTTTTCTCTAATGAAAACAGCCCCAAGTGTCTCAGTCTTTCCTCATACGATCTTCCTTCCATACCAGGCAACATCCTGGTAAACCTCCTCTGCACCCGTTCCAGTGCCTCCACGTCCTTCCTATAGTATGGCGACCAAAACTGCACACAATATTCCAGATGCGGCCGCACCAGAGTCTTATACAACTGCATCATGACCTCAGGACTCCGGAACTCAATTCCTCTACCAATAAAAGCCAGTACGCCATATGCCTTCCTCACCGCACTATTTACCTGGGTGGCAACTTTCAGAGATCTGTGTACATGGACACCAAGATCCCTCTGCTCATCCACACTACCAAGTATCCGACCATTAGCCCAGTACCCCATCTTTTTGTTATTCTTCCCAAAGTGAATCACCTCACACTTAGCTACATTGAATTCCATTTGCCACCTTTCTGCCCAGCTCTACAGCTTCTCTATATCCTGCTGTAACCTGCCACATCCTTCCTCACTGTCAACAACTCCTCCGACTTTCGTATCATCCGCAAACTTGCTCACCCAACCTTCTAACCCCTCTTCCAGGTCATTTATAAAAATGACAAACAGCAATGGTCCCAAAACAGATCCTTGCGGAACACCGCTAGTGACGGCACTCCATGAAGAAACTTTGCCATCAACTACTACCCTCTGTCTTCTTCCATCCAGCCAATTCCTAATCCAAACCTCCAACTCACCCTCAATGCCATATCTCCGTATTTTCTGCAGTAGCCTACCATGGGGAACCTTATCAAACGCCTTACTAAAATCCATATATACCACATCTACCGCTTTCCCCTCATCAACCTCCTTCGTCACCTTCTCAAAGAATTCAATAAGATTTGTGAGGCACGACCTGCCCTTCACAAAACCATGCTGACTATCCTTGATCACATTATTCCTATCCAGATGTGCATAAATCCTATCCCTTACAATTCTCTCTAAGACTTTGCCCACAACAGAAGTGAGACTCACCGGCCTATAGTTACTAGGGTTATCCCTACTCCCCTTTTTGAACAAGGGAACCACATTTGCTATCCTCCATTCTTCTGGCACTACTCCTGTAGACAAAGAGGACATAAAAATCAAGGCCAATGGCTCTGCAATCTCCTCCCTTGCTTCCCAGAGATATCCTAGGATAAATGCCATCAGGCCCAGGGGACTTATCTATTTTCACCTTTTCCAGGATTTCCAACACCTCTTCTCTACATACCTCAAAGCCATCCATTCTACTTATTTGTGACTCTGTATTCGCATCGACGACAATGCCCTGTTCCTGAGTAAGATCAATACCTGTCACTGACTGAGGGTCAATGCCAGTCACTGACTGAGGTTCAATCACTGTCACAGACTGAGTATCAATCCCTGTCACTGACTGAGGTTCAATCCATGTCACAGACTGAGATTCAATTCCTGTCACTGTCTGAGATTCATTTGCTGACACTGACTAAGTTTCAATCCCTGTCATTGACGGAGGTTCAATACCTGTCACTGATTGAGATTCAATCCCTGTCACTGACTGAGGTTCAATCCCTGACACTGACTGAGGTTCAATCCCTGTCACTGATGGAGGTTCAATCCCTGTCACTGACTGAAATTCGATCCCTGTCACTAACTGAGATTCAATCCCTATCACTGACTGAGATTGAATCCCTGTCACTGTCTGCGGGTCAATCCCAGTCACTGACAGTAGATTAAATCCCTGTCACTGACTGAGATTCAATCCCATTTAACTAACTGAAATTCAATCCCTGTCACGAACTGAGGTTCAATCCCTGTCACTGATGGAGGTTAAATCCCTGTCACTGACTGAGATTAAATCCCCATCACTAACTGAGATTCAATCCCTGTCACTAACTGAGATTCAATCCCTGTCACTGACTGAGACTCAATCCCTGTCACTGACGGAGGTTCAATCCCTGTCACAGACTGAGATTCAATCCCTGTCACTGTCTGAGTGTCAAAGCCAGTCACTGACTGAGATTCAATCCCTGTCACTAACTGAGATTCAATCCCTGTCACTGACTGAGGTTCAATCCCTGTCACTGGCTGAGATTCAATGCCAGTCAATGACTGGGGCTCAATACCTGTCACTGACGGAGGCTCAATCCCTGTCACTGACTGAGGCTCAATCCCTGTCTCTGACTGAGATTCAATCCCTGTCACTGTCTGAGATTCAATTCCTGTCACAGATTGAGATTCAATCCCTGTCACTGTCTGAGATTCAATCCCTGTCACTGACTAAGGTTCAATCCCTGTCACTGACGGAGGTTGAATCCCTGACACTAATTGAGATTCAATTCCTGCCACTGACTGAGGTTCAATCCCTGTCACTGATGGAGGTTCAATCCCTGTCACTGACTGAGATTCAATCCCTGTCACTAACTGAGATTCAATCCCTGTCACTGACTGAGTTTCAATCACTGTCACTGACTGAGATTCAATCCCTGTCACTGACTGAGGTTCAATCCCTGTCACTGACTGAGTTTCAATCCCTGTCACTGACAGATGATCAATCCCTGTCACTGACTGAGATTCAATCCCTGTCACTAACTGAGATTCAATCCTTGTCACTGACGGAGGTTCAATCCCTGTCACTGACTGAGATTGAATTCCAGTCACTTACTGAGATTCATTCCCTGTCACTGTCTGAGATTCAATCCCTGTCACTGAGTGAGGTTCAATCGCTGTCACTTACTGATGCTTAATCCCTGTCACTGACTGAATTTCAATCCCTCTCACTGACTGAGATTCACTGCCTGTCACTGACTGAGATTCAATCCCTGTCACTGACTGTGATTCAATGCCTGTCACTGACTGCAATTCTATGCCTGTCACTGACTGAGATTCAATCCCTGTAACTGATTGAGATTCAATCCCTGTCACTGACTGAGGTTCAATCCCTGTCATTGACTGACATTCAATCCCAGTCACTGACTGAGGCTCAATCCCGGTCACAGACTGAGAATCAATCCCATCACTGACTGAAGTTCAATCCCTGTCACTGACTGAGGCTCAATCCCTGTCATTGACTGAGAATCAATCCCTGTCACTGACTGAAGTTCAATCCCCCCTGTTACAGACTGAGATTCAATCCCTGTCACTGACTGAGATTCAATCCCTGTCACTGATTGAGGTTCAATCCCTGTCACAGACTGAGATTCAATCCCTGTCACTAACTGAGATTCAATCCCTGTCACTGACTGAGGTTCAATCCTTGTCACTGTCTGTGGGTCATTCCCAGTCACTGACTGAGATTCAATCCCTGTCACTAACTGAGATTCAATCCCTGTCACTGACTGAGATTCAATCCTTGTCTCTCTCTGAGAGTCAATCCCAGTCACTGACTGTGATTCAATCCCTGTCACTGACTGAAATTCAATCCCTGTCACTAACTGAGGCTCAATCAGTGTCATTGACTGAGAATCAATCCCTGTCACTGACTGAAGTTCAATCCCTGTCACAGACTGAGATTCAATCCCTGTCACTGACTGAGATTCAATCCTTGTCTCTCTCTGAGAGTCAAT